>NW_023601212.1:15066378-15115958 GCF_014898055.3 Talpa occidentalis | reverse complement strand
CCTGGAGCTTGACCTCAGCCTTCCACTTTCAGCCTTTTGGTGCGTGGACATCCGCCACTGCCTGCCTGCTCCGGCAGGACCCATGAGGTCACCTCCTGCAGCTCAGCCGTGTCTGCCTTTGCCATCAACCTCCTGCCAGCGATTAGATGAGGGGTATCCACAAGTGATCTAGCCATGTGGGTGGTGGTTTTCTCCCTTCTAGGCACCCCCGTGAAGGAGAGACCATCCTCCTCTGAATCCAGGAGTCTCAGCTCTCAGGAAAGACACAAAGGGTTAAGGCTGGTCATGCTTGCTTTTGGAGTGAAGCGCTGGCTTGGGAAGGCATGGGCTGTCAGGTCACTTGTCCATCCAGCTTTCAGCTTCTCCATCCACACGAGCCAGTTCCGGGGTCACATCAGGGGCCTGCCCACCCCTGCGGCTTGCCCATCACCCTGGTCATAGCCAAAATTCCAGGTTCCTGGTTGTGTATCAGCCTCCCCCGGCTCCCTCCCCCTGTGCTAGCTGCAGAAACTCCCTCCATGCTGCCATGTCAGCGGCCCATCTGCTTCGCCCCCACTGGCTGTCATCCCTGGCACTGAGACTCTCAAGGTGACTTTGAACAGTGCAGACTCAGCGGGAGGGAGCAGCCCTGGAGGTGGGGAAGCCAAGGGATGGGGCCTTCCCTCCCCTGACCTGGGTCCCTCTCCCTTGGGGGTGTGGAGGGGAGCGCAGAGAGCGCAGGGGGCCAGAGGCTGAGGGCCCTGGTTGGGGAAGTCTGTGTGGTAGGTTGCCGGCCATCCCCTCTAAGAGTTTTGAACCCCTGTCTCCTCGTGTGCAGGTGGAGGAGAGAGGAAGAAGGATGCTGGTTGGACAGCAGCCTCCACGTGGAACGGGGAGGGGCCTTTTAATATATCTTGGCACCCAAATATCTCCCTTCCCCCACCTCTGCAGGTGTCACTGAAAGGTCTGTTATGGAGGTTTTATGCAATTCAGACATGAATTTCAGACATGGTTTCATGTCCCCTCTATCACTTACTAGCCGTGTGACCTTGATCCCTTAGCCTCTCTGAGCCTCAATTTCTCCATTCGTAGGTGGTGGCTAATAATGTCATTTACCTGTCACATCACACATGCTCAACTAAAAGCCACCTGTGCGCTTTCTCATGTGCACGTTACACTTTGTACGGTCATACTTGCACTCGGATGTCATTGTGCATGGACTTTTTTCTGCGCTCTGCCTGCCACCCCAGCCTCTTTGCTCCTTGTGGTTGCCCGCAGAAGGTTGGGTGGGAGGTTGGGGAGTCTGTTTCTGACCACCCCAGCGACTCAGGGGCTGAATGTCGCTCAGGAGTGTCAGATATGAGGGGCAACGATCTAGCGAGGGCAGGGGAGACAGAGACTTGCTGAGGGAAAGGAGGGAGCACAGGGAGGGTGCCCCCACTGTGGCAGGCTCCAACGGTGTCTCAAGGCAGAGACTTGAAGCCCTTGGGAGGCTGCCTTCTGCTTGGCTCCCCTGTCCTTCTTGTCCCTGAACAGGCCATTTGCACCTCCCTGCTGCTTTCTTCTGGAAGGAGATGGGGGCAGGTGGAGAGGGGTTTTGGACTCTTTCAGGTTACACAGCTCCCTGTAGGGAATGGTGTAGTGAGAATCAGAGGTGGGCGCTCTCATAGGGGGTCTATGCATGGGGTCGGTGGCTCTGGGGCTCCTGCGAGGTTTCAGAGATGGGATGGCCTCTGGAGTTATCAGGAGACAGCCTCCCTGGTAAGAACTTCGGGTTGGCACCCTCCCCAGGATCTACTTAGCAGGAGCTGGGTTAGCATGGTCGGCCTGGGGAAGGGGCATCTCCGCTGACCTCTCTGTAGTCTTAACCCTGGGGGTGGAGGTGGGGAGGAGGTGGGGAGATAATCCCTGGTTTCTCTGGTGCCGGTGAGTTCAGGACTGAAACCCAATAATGCTGACATATGCCAGCCATGCTTAATTGTGGAATAACTGAGAACAATCTAGATACAAATCACTCAAAATATTGACTTGAGGCCTCAGACGTGTGCCTCCTCCCTGCATACCCCCAATATAAAGTAAATCCCTCAGCACCTCTGTGGTTTCTGCTGAGCATTTCTCAGCGTCTCTGAAGTGTCTGTGAGGCAGGCAGCTTTCTCTCCTTGGAGCTGACTTCCCTACCAAATATCCCTGGGAAAATGGGTGGGAACCCTTGGGGGGGGGAGGCTGAGAGATACAAAAGTTGACAGTCTGAGCAGGACGTGTGTGTGTGTGTGTGTGTGTGTGTGTGTGTGTGTGTGTGTGTGTGTAGGAAGGGGTGTGTGTGTTGGGGGAGGGGCTGCTCCTCTGCCCTCCTGTTACCCTTCCCCAGTGCTGGTAAAGAGAACAGGGGCTGGGAATGTTTATGAGCCTCTTTTTTCTCTTTTTCTTTTCAATGACAATGCCACCTCTGTACCTAACTGCTAAAACCTTGTTAATTTAGAATGTATCCTCCCCCTCTGGCCATCTCTGGGAAGGCTACGCCTCAAGGTTTAGAGGACAGGCCAGGGGACGAGCAGAAGAGAGAGTGAGAGGACTTGGATGAATGAATGGGCAGAGAGTTTTTGGGTCTTTGGTTCCTGCCAGAGCTCTAGGCCTGCAGGAGAAGCTGCCTTGAACTCCCAGTGGGAGAGGGCTCTCCCTTGGGCCCCATGGCTCTGGGAATTCAGAGGGACAGGGATGTCTTTGGCCTCACCACATTCCCAGACAACATCTCACATCCCACACCGATGCTCAGCTTAGAAAGACAGTTCTGTGGGTGCTGGCCCAGCACACTAGGCCCTAATGGTGGACCAGTGCTCGGCTGAAGGCATCTCCCTATTAGCAAATGTCCTTGTCTTTGTTCTCACGGTCCTGGAAATGCAACCTGCTGAGCGAGCACCTCATCTCCCCACCAGGCCTTGCTAGTCTAGCATTTCAGATCTATTTAGGAAGAGAACAAACTTCTCCTGGGTGGTTCTAGACATTTGCCAAGAACAAGTGTGATCTTTTCCAGTTCAGAAGATTTATTCATTGCCCAGATCATAGTGATACAAAAAAGAAGAAAGATACAGTCCCTGTCCTCATGGAGCTCATTGTTTCACAGCCATTTCACAGCTCTTGTTTCACAGAGTCTGTCATGAAACCAATAATTACATCAGAAACTCTGCAGAGCACAGGGAAGGAAAAAACCTAAACTTGAAGGTCATAGGATTTAGTGAAGTCTTTACTGAGCTGGGGATATTTAAATTGGGTATTGACGGATATGGAGGAGTTCGCTAGGTGGGTGACTCAGAGAGTAGGAAGGTTGTGCCAGCACAAGAGACAGCATGGAGGCCCCGGGCCGATGCTGCTGGGGAAGTGGAAAGACTTTGCTGTCATGGAACCCAGGGTGAAGGGAGCGCGAGAAGGTGACTGGGAAGAGGAGCAGACCAGATAGTGAAGAGTTCTTAGAGGTCTTCTGCGAGGTCACCTCCACAGCCCACCAGAACTTATCAGGACAAGAGGGGGTCACACTCCCAGCTGAGTGCCGGGGAGGGAGGCTCCTGCCTTGTGGCTTTAGCTTCCCGAGGCTTGGCAAGGAGCTCTCTCTGCCCTGCCCTTCTCTTTCTATTTTAGAGTGAAAGAAGAGGTGCGCAAGCATGGGGTGTAGAGATTTAGGGATACATAGGCCCCTGGCTTTGGTGTCCCTGGGGGCTTCTCTCTGCCCCCTAGTGTTTTGTGCCCATTTGGGGGAACTTGAGCATTATGTTCTGGGTATGTCAGGGCATCTGCTCCCTCTCTGCAGAAGCCTCTGCTGAGAAGCCGGGGCCCTGCTTCCAGTGAGCATCCTGCCCCTGTGGGGCAGGTCCCGGAACCCCCCCCACTCCCCTCGGCTCCTGGAAGAGGCCTGGGTGGAGATGGCCAGGGCAGCTCCCGGTGGACTGACAGCCCCAAGGGGCACCAGGCTTGTCCAGGATGGATAAGATGACTTCCAGGGAGCCCAAGTCTACGATTTGGGGGCTAAAGCCATCTGGAGCCATCTGCCTCCTCTCGGAACAGATCCTGTCACGGTGCCCGGCTCCTTGGCCGCCCCGCCCTCCCTCCACTGCAGAATCATTAGTTTCCGAGCTGGGCCTGAACAGTCTGAGCCTCCCTTCGCTCATCCTCTTCCTGCTGTTTCAGTTTTTCTTTTCTTTTCTTTCTTTTTTTTTTTTAAGACAAACAGCCGCAAAGCTCCATCTCTTAATGAAACTGTTTGATGTTGATTAATTATGCAGCCGCCTCATCTGCATGCACAGGCTGTGGCTTTCCAGCTTCTCTTCCACCCTCCTCTGCCTGGAGCTTTCTATGTGCCTCAGGCAAAGACAGAGACTTGGTGACTTTGGTGTCTGCCCACTCCTCAGGCAGCCCTCCCCCACTGGCAGAAACTGAGCCTTGGAATCATTTGGGGGACACTGAATGGGGACGTGCGGCATGAACTCTTGCACCAGCCTAAGGAGACAAGGCCCTTGGGTCTTACCTAGTGCCTTGCCTTTCCTTACCAGCTGTTTGATCTTAAACAAGCTGTTAACCCATCAGGCGTCAGTTGCCCCTTCTGGAAAGTGGGAATTGCAAGAATACTGTCCAGTGGGCTGTGTCTTGTCCGTGGGTCTCCAGTGTTGGGTTCAATGAAATGCTACTGAGTGGTTTTTTGAACAACTGACTGAATCAAATGGTCTCTTGGGATCTCTTTAAAATGTTATCTTGGGC
The DNA here is from genome assembly GCF_014898055.3 of Talpa occidentalis. Taxonomy (NCBI): domain Eukaryota; kingdom Metazoa; phylum Chordata; class Mammalia; order Eulipotyphla; family Talpidae; genus Talpa; species Talpa occidentalis. Next base: position 15,111,233 of record NW_023601212.1, on the reverse strand, counting down.
CTCCTTGGTGGCGCAAGGGGTTAAGCACAGCACTGTGAAGCAATCCGCAGCCTCTGCAGCACGAGTTCAAACCCTGGCCAGCCAGGGAGCAACCCACATGGCAAGGCAGACCTCTCCTGTCTCACCTGCTGCTCCCCTCAGCAGTGTATTTCAGTCAGTCTGCCTGTTCTGCTCCCCACTCTGTCTCTGGTGAATCCTCTCACCCCCTGCATCTCTGGCCTGTACCCTAGCTCTTGTATGCATAAATAAATAAATCTTTTAAAAAAATAAAATGTTAACTTTAGCCTTCTGTGGGACTGCCTCCCCCTGCCCCACTACCACCAGGGTTCCCAGTTCGGCCTGCTGGAACCAAAGGTCCTCCAACCTGTAACAGTTGCAGCAGCTTCGACTCTGTGCATTGGATGCTCCCTCACCAAGGAGACACTCTTGGACCCTGTAGACCCCGCGGCAGAAGGCTCTGTTCTTGAGAAGATACAGTGGCTACTCGTGGCTCACCATGGAGCCCCTAGTGGAGCGATGAGGCCTTGTGCAGAGGCCTCAGGGGGAAGGAGCCAAAAACCTGGTATTGAGGTCACTTAAGTGACATAGCCCTGTGTCCCTGAAATTCAGGGAGATGGTAAGGCCAGACAGGAGGAATCCTGTTGGTGGACTTTGAAAGGGTAACATTCACACTGAGTTAGAAAGCTTTGAGTCTGAGCCGTGGGGTGGGGTGTGTGAAAGGATTTCAGTCTAAAATGGGGCCAGAAGTAATGAAATGGAGAACCACACACATACACCCTCAGAAGAGCAGGCCTTTAGAACTGAGAGGTTGATTTCCTGTAAATGTCTGGTTCATAGAAGGTGGGAAGTTATCTTCTGACCAACTGATGCCCCCGAAGAATCTCATCCCCTCCTCAAGCCAATAAACTTGCTGCTGGGACCCTGACCGGATTTCCCCCTTTTTGCCTTCCTTTTCCATACAGTCTGCCTCGAACCCTCAGAGGACTGGCTTGTAGCTTGCTACAACACGTATTTCCCAGATAGCAATGCCTCTGCTATTCCCAAATAAACTCAATTTCTAGTAATCCGAGCTTGCTCAGTTTACCTCTTCATTTGGGTAAATAAAGGTGGCAGGGGGTGGGGCCCGCAGGCCATGAATCTCAAGCTTTCTGGGACCAGGGGTCTAAATATGGGTCCTTTTCCTATATGTGTGTGTTCCTATAAAACCCAAAAAAGTGTATTGAGGAACTTCTTTGAGATCTTGGACCTGAAGTAAAAGGGGACCCCTGTCTGGTCAGGGGGTTTTAGAAAGCCAGAGGGGAACAGGGACGGTGGGAGCCAGAGGATGGCCCAGGGTCTCGGGAAATTTCAGGGTAGTCTCCCGCAAAGGAATAAGAACTCACTCACCATCTGAAGACTAAGGAGCTGCCCTGGAGCCAGAGGGCGAGGAGGCTGCTGCCTCAGAAACACTGTAGATAAAAGACAAGGGGCCGTGACTTGGTCTTGGGGGGGCCGAAGCTGGTAGCGAGTCAGGCCTTAGGGAGAACCTGCAGCCCTTAGGATCATGGCCCATCTGAAGTGGAGCTGCAGTGAGACCTCCAGGTTGGGGTGTGGAAGGCCTGGAAGGGAATCTCTGCTGTCTCGGGGGCTTCTGGGTTCTGGAATCATAAGGAGGCAAGGAACTTCATCTCGTCGATGATTTAACCTTCAGAGAAACGTGTGTGATGGGTAGCAACAGCGCAACAGATTTGGAGAAGTTAGAAGCCAGATCCGCTGAGACAGAGAGAAGGAGGGACAGAGACCTTAGCAGATGCTGTGGAAGGAAGGACGCTGAGTGTCTGGGACCAAGCCCCCCACTGTTTACTCCAGCAGGACTCGGCTCTGCGGGGCTCGTGCCCCTGGTACTGGACTTTGGAGCCTCTGCTCCTCTTGTGGGAGCTGAGCGCGGTTTGTGACGATCTGCCAGAGGAGGGACGGCCTTTGTTGGCTGGGCGTGTTCACGAAACCAGTGTAATTTTGGATGTTGGGAAGTGTGCCAGGGGGGTGGCTGGTGACCTGGGGCTCAGCCCTGATCTCCTGCTAACTTTCTGCTTTAGCTTTGGCGAGTCACTTTTTCTCTCTAGGCCAGGCCTCAGTGTCTTAATTTAAAAAATAATTCATCATCTGTCTGCCTGCCTATCCATCCATTAGCCCATTCATCATCCAGCCAGCTAGCCAGCCAGCCAGCCAGCCAACCAGAAGCCAACTGGCAACCACTGACTGGTTGCCAACTCTATGCTGGGCGCTGTACTGAAGGCACACAGCAGTGCCAAGGCTGACATGATCCCTTCCCTTATGGATCTTAGAGTAGACCATAGAAGAAAGGCATTTAAAAAAAAAAGTCCGTATTCCAGGGTTGTTTAGAGACTAAACTAACAAGACAGCGTGGGAAAGGGCTTTGTACTACAAAGCACTTACTTGCTACGGGTTCTTGTTATCACAGAGGCCCAGTCCAAGCAGAATCTTGAGAGACTTTCAGCTCCTTGATCTGGTAACTCAATGTTAAGTAAAAAAAAAAGCCCTCCCTGTCACTCACCTCAGCCAATCCCTCCCCTCAGGTGCTCCTCCCAGCCTTTGCCTCCTGCCTCTACCTCCTGCTGTGCCTCCCTACAGGAGGAGGGAAAGGAAGTCTCAGCAATCTGCTGTCTCCCCACCCTGGCAGGGTGGAGGCGGGAGAGCTGAACCAATTCCTGCCACTTAATAGCACCAACCTTGGCCAACCTGGATTGGTAGATAAAGGGAGGGGGCAGGGTGGGCTGACCACGAATGGTCCAACTGAGGAACAAGTGTCCCATGCTACTCCTCGGCTGTGTCCAGCCAATGTCAGCCATGAATGCACAGACCAGAAGGTGGAAGAGGAAGTGGATGGTTCAGAAGGGAAGACCCAACTGTCACCTGCAAATTCAGGGTAGGGAACCCACACACGCTTAGTGTTCTTGTCTCCAGCTCTCTGCTTAGGCCACCCCCTCTGCAGGGAATGCCCCACCTTTCTCATCACCACACTCCATCTGTCCTTTTCCTCCACCAAATCTCCCTCTCCCTTAGCTGGAAGCACTTCCTCTAAATGCCCATTGTATGTGGTTTATTCCTCTCTGGGGACACACTCCCCTTTCTCATTTGAACCACACTTTGGGCATGTGTGATAATGTGTTTCTCTCTTCAGCATTCTTAGGATGAACTCCCTGTAAGCCCTCCCTTCATCCAGAGCAGAGTAATGTTCCATAAAGTTTATTAAAAGATGCAAGAGTGTCTCTGGGTCCTCTGTATGTCTCTGGGTACTGGGACCATTTCTGTAGGTAGATTTTACAGGGGAGGTTGCTGAGGATTAGAGGCCAAGAGTTTATTCAAAGACAAAGGGCCAGTAAGAAGTAGAGACAGACTTCAAAGTCATGTAAGTGCAACTGAGGGATAGCCAGGGACCCCAAAACTATTAAGGGGTGCATGTTCTAAGGGTTCTGACCATCCTCAGAGTCTAAGAAAGCAGACGCTTAGTGTGAAAGCTCTTCATAGAATTGGTGTGTGTGTGTGGGGGGGGGGTGGGTAGGGAGAGAGAGGGGAAGGATTTCAAATAATAGATTCCCAGTAAAACTCCAAATTGCCCATCCCCTCATGGGCAAATGTTCAACCAGATTTGAGTGGGATGAGTGTGGCCTGAACGTTTGCCACAAGCCTAAGGTACCTTCTGGTGGGCAACCACAAGAAAGTTGTTAAGCAGTTCCTTGAGAGCTGGGACAGAAAGAAGTACCTGAAATTCAAAATCTGGCCTATACCCAGTTCTTGTATGGATAAATAAATAAACCTTTAAAAAAATGTACCATATCACACAGTAAGAGGTGAAGGTAACGGCTGCCATTGTCTCTGCTCAGGCCCAGCAACAGCCTTCCCACGTGTCTCTTCTCTGAGTGTCTCTCCCAAGTGTCTCCTCCCCTTCATTTGTTGGACCTCCAATACATAATTACCTGGCTCCTTCCCAGCCCCTCCCTCTCAGGAAGTCTGGTTAATAGCCTGCTGGGAGTTGCAGTCCAAGGCAGCTGCGTGTAAGTGGGGGCCGGGAACTGGTGCCGTTCACTGTGCTGACATGCGCCTCCCCCTTTCACAGAGATGACTTCCGTGGCAGCTGTGCTTGGGGGCAGTGTTATTGTTTTGTTGCTACTGATCATACACATTTCTCTGAAGGTTAAATCATTAATGAGATGAAATCTAGCCTTATCTCAGTTCCGTGCTTCATCACGAAGGCAACAGGTTCAAATAGATAAATAATAAAGGATAAAAATAACCAACCAACACCCCCTGGGCAAGGATGTCTCGACCCTACTTCTGATGGCTTAATGGGGTGTGTCATAGGCGTGATGACATTGTCAGGCTCAGGAAAGCCCATTTTTCTGGGGGCCTGGTAATCGGGACATGTCATGCGGTCATGCTGACCTGCCTGGGTCTTCAGGGGGTCTTTGGGCCCCTAAGGAGTTATCTCTGTGCTGAAGTTGATGTCCACGAACTTACCCCTCATCGCACCCTGGTTGTGAGAACCTTCTAGACGTGTATCTTGGTTGTCAGCACAGAATATCTGGAATAGGTTGAAGGAGCCACCAATATGTTCTGATGTCGTGAAATAGCTCTCTTTACCAGTGAGGTTGCTAAGAGCCCACATTAGCACCTCCCCACGGTGTTAAGTTAACGTAAGGTTCTTCTGTGTAAGTCCTGGGAGATTTACATAGGCAAATGGTCTGTGACATTTTCTGGTGGCTCAGTGTTTGGCTCAGTACAGATGGTCCCTGACTTACAATGGTTCCAACTTTACAACTTTTTGATTTTACGATGGTGCAGGAGCAATGTGCATTCAGTAGAAACCATAATTCAGATTTTGAATTTTTATCTTTTCTTGGTCTAGCGGTATCTTGATGCTGTGCAGGGGCTGGGAGCCGTAACTCCGAGTTAACCACGCGGGTGAACACCGCTGCCCTACAGTGTACTGTGATGCCAGCATTTCCTTGATGTTGTCTTTTGTGTTAGTGCACCCCCCTCACGCCTGTTAATTTTTACTTTCAGGACAGTATTTAATGAATTACATGAGATATTCAACACTTCATTATAAAATGGGCTTTGAGTCAGATGGCTTTGCCCAACTGCAGGCTAATGTAAGTGTGCAGAGCACAGTTAAGGTAGGGGAAGCCAAGCTGTGATGTTCAGCACGTCAGGTGTATTAAGTGCATTTTCGACTTACAGTATTTTCAGCTTACCATGGCTCTGTTAGGATGTAACCCCGTCGCAAGTCAAGGGACATCAGTAGTTCCCAAGATGCTCAGAGAGAAATCTTTGCAGGGAGGTGGAGACTCACATTTAGTATTTTTGGATGTCGGCTGTCTTGTCTCATGTCCTACTTTCTTGGTCCCTTGTCCCTCTTTCTCAGTCACCATGTCCCTCCTTCCTCTAGGGCATGGACTGTTCCCCTGCTGCAGCAGTGGGCCAGCAGGGCAGCACTGTTACCTGGGCTCAGGCCTGGCCACCCTGGTGTCCCTGACCACAGCGACTGCCCTTAGAACATACACACAGCCCAAGGTGGGACAGTCGGAGCCCTGCCTTGAACTTCACATGTGGGTGCTGAGGGAGAACGGAGCTCTCTATCCTCAGATCCTGTGCAGGGATAATTAAGCCCAGAGCGGCCTTTGGCTGTGCCAGCCCAGAGTTACACCTCCCACGACCCTTATGTCCCAACCCAGGGACGAAGCTCAACTCTAGTAAGAGAGAAGAAGGGCACATGCTGAGAGAGGTGGAGAAAGTGGGGGGAGACCCAACAATGCCCTCTGCCTTACGGGTTCTAGCCCTGTTCTTCCCAGTTATATCTCCAATTCTGCAATATCACTTTAAATCCATCCCTTGCAACTGAAAGAGTCCTAAGTAGTTACCATGTAAGGATCTACACATAACTTACGTGCACACATATGCATAAATGTAAAACCAAGTAGAAGGGCAATTTCAGAATTAAGAACATCTTTAATAACTGAGTACATTTCGCTTTATGAAAATCTACATTGTGCTGCTTTTTACTAGAGGAAGGTTCATCACAAGTCAGCGCCTGATTGGGACCTGTATTTGGGAACCACGGATTTAGCCAACCCCTTCTAGAGAATAGGCTCTGAGGGAAAAAGGGTTCAAGAGAAAACTGGCATGGATTAGTCCCTGACAGGCAAGCTGGGCTTTTGCTTCGTTTCGCGAGGATTGCCCCGCCCTTAGTGATCTCACCATGGTGCGGTGTGTAAAATGCGAGGTCCCCCCCAGCCCAGGCCAGCATCCTGCCTAGCCCACCCATGTTCTCCTCCTTCCCCTGGTCAGAACCCCTACTTGCTGGGGCTGCTTGGGACAGCACCTCTCTGGACAGCAGGTGTGCAGAGGGGGAGCAGGGAACCGGCACCCCATTGGCCTGGTGTGAGCCATGGGGGCTTTATCTTGCCATTAATGGTTTTCTAAATTGGTGGCAGTGGAGCAAAAAACCCAATTTGCGCCTGGAGCACGCATGATTACTATTGTAATAACCTCTGCTAATAAGAATATGATGTGGGGCTAGGCTGGGAGAGAAAACACATTTCTCATTAACTTTTGATTAATTACTCTACATAATTTCTTAGTTGTGGTGGCCAAGGGGGTGGGGAGTTGCCATCTCCTCACCTCACCTTAACCCGAGGGCCAGGAGAGTCTGCGGGCTGCGCTGTTTCCACACGGAGGGAGAGAGCCCCACTGTTCCTCCCACTCCCTTCTCTCTTCACACCCTTTCCCTGTCTTCGCGTGCCCTCCTGTCTCCAGCCTCCCCGCTCCCTGGCTTCTTAATCTTTTCTCTTTTCCCTACTCTTCAGCCCTTCCCAGGTCTTCATGGGGCCTGACTGGCATGTGATGGCAGCCCACACTGTCCCCCCACACTGCTGGGTAGGTGGGTGGTGACTGGCTTGCAGGTCCTCGCTGCTCTGCTATGAGCTCTAAGCCCAGGCCTCCTGTCCGGGCCTCCCCGTGTATGACCTGGGGACTTTCTCCTTGGCTGCCCTGATCCTGACCCAGGAGCCTGGCTCAGAGGCCCCTGCCGAGGCCTTCTCAGGGGCTCTGGGTGGCTTGGAATTGTTCTCCCCCCTTACTGGCTCACCAGGCACGCAGGAACCTCCTGGCTCAGGGCTTCTCTCTCCTGGTCCCCAGCAGTGAAAACCAGCCTGGGCGCCCCTCAGAGACTCAGGTCTGGGCTCCAGCGCTCAGTAGGACAGTGACCGAGAACATTTGCGTTTTATTTACAGCTCAACAGGGTTTCGTACCCAGCACTATGTGAGGCTCATGGGCAACTAGGGGAGAGAGGACAGGTGGGCCTTGCTGTCGGGCGGGGAGGTTGTGAAGTAGGGCAGAGTCTCATACAGGTGGTGGGTGCTGGTGCCCAGGGGGTGAGCAGAGAGAGCAGGGCAGCTGGGAGAGCAGGGCAGCGAAGCCTCTCAGACCAGAGAGAGGAAACTCCAGGTGAGGGCATAATGTACGTGAAGAACCAGAGGTGGGAATCCTGGGCCGGTGTTGGAGGATGTGAAGGGGGACAGTATAACAAAAGTGAGGGTTTCTGAGGGAGGGGAGCTACAAAGGAAAACTGGAGGCTGGTGCTCTTCAATGTCAGCCTAAGGATTTGGGTCATACGTGGCGTGTGGTGAGGAGTCCTGAGGAGCATTGGGGTATGAGGTGATGGTTTAGCAGTGGTCTGCTATGTGGATAGTGGTGAGGTGTGTTATTTTTCCAACATCACAAGTTACCACAAGATTAGGGGCTGAGACGAACCCAAATATGTTATCCCACGGCTCTGCAGGTCAGAAGTCCAAGTGGCGTCACTAGTGTCTCTGCTTTGGGTTGTACAAAACTGAGATCGAGATGGCAGCTGACTGGCTCCTACATGGCTGGACGCCTGTGGGGAGACTGTGGGAAGAATCCACTTCCAGGCTGGTCCAGGATCTAGTTCCTTGTGGCGAAAGGACTGAAGAAGGAAGGAAATGAGTTTCCTTGCTGGCTGTGCGCTGAGGCCACCCTTCTCTTTAGGTGTCCTCCCCAGGTCTTGCACGTGGAGCCCTACATCTCGGAGCTAGCAGTAGTGGATGGAATCCTTCTGCTCAAAGCTCTGCAACTTCCCCCTCCGCTGCATCTCTTCACTGCTTTCTCATTTGCCCCCTGACTTCCGGAGAACCGTCTCTACTTCTCAGGGCTCATCTGATTAGATGGGGTCCTCCCAGATAACCCAGGATCGTATCTCTGCTTCAGAGCCCATTGCCTTAGTCACATCTCCAAAGACCCCTTGGCCATGTAAAGTAACATATTCCGCGGGCCCAGGGTTTAGGGCACGGGCATTAGGGAGAGGCATTATTCTGCCTACCAAATGGGGCAAGACAGATTAGGTGGTTCCTGCCATCGTCTTGGTGAAGGGAAGTGAGGGCTAGAACCTGGGGCTGGGCAGGTGCCAAGTCATTCGAAGGAAACTAGAGGAAGCTTGACAGTGGGCTGTATGTGTGATCCAGCTTCGGCAGCAAGAGAAACATGGGTACTCACTGGTGGTTCTGGGCATGGGAGCTGGTTATAGGGCCAGAATGCACACTTGTTTCAGGCAGGATGACTTAGTCCCCGCTAACCTGAGCTGTCTTATGAGCAGTTGGGCACACTCACCAGAAACCAGAGGTGGAGGCGCGAATCGGGGTATTCTGAGGTGTGAATCTGTGGGTATTCCCATGGAAGCAACGGTTGAAAGCCTGGGGGTAGATCACTGTGTCTGAGGAGACAGAGAGGAAAGGAAATTGGTCTAGAGCCATGGAGGATGAACCAAGTAGAGGTGGGAAGAGCTAGAGAGAGTTAAAAGGCAGGCATAGTTGGGCAGCTGGAAAGGAAGGTGGGGGTCCAGAGGAGGTCCCATCTGTAAGACCTGGCAGGGCTGGTGAGCAGCCTTGGAAGGGCTGGCAGTAGAGTGGGGCAAAGCCAGGAGTGGGTGATGGCAAGGTTGTGGGTGATCAGGCTGTGCATTTCCGGTGTGGGGCTGAGGAAAGACTGAGTGGTGTGCAGGGAGGGAGTGGGTGTACTTCCCAGCTCCTGGTGCCCACAGCCCTCTGTGCTAAGTACCTGGGGAGTCTGGGGGTGTTTGAAAGCGTAACAGCACTCCTGGGAGGAGAGGGTGAGGTATGATTCGGAAACAAGGCCTTCAGAGTGATGAGATGGAAAATGGACCAGAAGCTTTAGGGCAAAGAGGGTGGACCTGTAACAGGGTGGTCCCCAGGAAAGGGGAAAGTTCCAGGTTCCCTGCCCCACCCAAGGGAGGGTGGAGCTGAGCAGGAAGAGGAGAAGCTGCAGAAGAGACTGAGGAAGGAAGGAAGCAGGATGGAGCCAGAAGGAGACCTGGAGGAGGCGCATGGAGCCTAGAGACACGTAAAGAAACTGCTTGTCTTTTGGTCGTGGACTGGGTGACACAGATGTGGGTGAGACCCGTGGGGAGGTGACAATGGCAGCTTTTATCTTGATGTTGATTTTGCTCTTTTCCTTCCGGGCTTGTCCAGTTGTTTGTGACCCTTTTCTGTGGGTCCCCACTGGAAGATGTTTTAGACTTGTGGTAGACTTTGGGGCCTTGTTCTGGGCCGATCCCATATGGATGGACTTTTACCCACGAGGGGACGGGTAACTTTGGGTGTTTCATTTAGAAACTAGATTATTTGCTTTTCCTGTATTGTTTCCTAGTTTTATTAAAGTTCCTTCTCATTAAAGTCTCATGTGTTTTGTGTTGATGCGGCGGATGGCAGAACCCATTTAGAATAGGCAGGTTTGCGGGGCTTGGGCTGCCCCTCTCCCTGTCCTATAACAGACCCATAAATATTTGTGGGTAGGGCCATGCTCACAGAGGGCCCCTTGGCCCACTCTGTGGTGGAGGTTTACATGTTGATCCAGTGCCTCTTCCAGGCTGGAAATAGGAGCAGGACCAGGCTCCAGAGTGGGGAGCCAGGACCTGTGTGTCTGGGTAGGACTGCCTGGGCGTGGACCTGGGGGCCTCTTAGAGCAGGAAGCCTTGAGGGTGGTGGCCTGGCCTGTGAGCAGTGGGCAGAAGACAGGGCTAGGCAGGGTGGGAGATGGAGCCACAGTGGGGGTCATTCCTATCCTGGGGCTCTCATCTCTTCTGGAGCCTCTTAGGGGACCAGGTCTCTGCAGCACAAAAACTCCTGGGATGAAAGGAGTTAATTTATTCCAGGGGGTTTGGGAAAAGGAGGCCTGAGGGTGTTTACTCTGTCAAAGGGTCCCTTAGGGCTCTTGGCTCCATCAGCATATGGTCAACACAGGCCCCAAAGAGTCTCCTGAGGGTTCCAGCCTCCCTGATACTTCTGACATTTCTCAGGCCATTGTTTGAGGCCTAAGTGCTTGCTATAACACACAGCTCAGAGCCTCTTCTGGCTGTTTTGCCCGTTAGTCTGCGGAGCTGCTCAGAGTTGGCTCCTACTGTTTTCCCAGCGCCACCTGGCAGGCCTGGAATTAATTGGCTACAACACGTTGCCCAGCCCATCTTTGTGGGTGCTCAATGCAGACTTGTGGGCATTGGAGCTGTCCACACCTCAGCCCCAGCCTCAGCCCTTTAGGGGACTCCAGAGTTGGGGCAGCAGAGGTGGCTGGGGGCTTTGGATGGGTGGAGAGAGTGCAGAGGGCCCAGATGGTGACGGAAGCTTGAGAGGCTGTGCCCATTCTAGCAGGAGGGCCAGAGAGGACGCCTGGGCACGGAGGAGCTAGGGAGCCCCAGGACTCAGTCCTGTTGCCTTCCACAGTGTCCCCCTGTCAGAGCCTGTGTCTGCCCTGCCCCCTCCACCAGGTCCCCACGGCCACTGCTGCTCCCTGCCCCCTGGCTCTCTCCATGGCCTCCCACCCCAGAGGGAAGAGGAAATCTTGCCAGAGATCCATGTAAAAATAGATGTATTTCTGGATAAGCAGCGAGCCTGAAAAACGACGAGCTGGTGTCTGCTCCGCTGACAGAAGATCTATGTACCAAATTCCTCTTCAAAATCTATTTCTCCAGAGATTTATTCTTGCAGGGCTCTGCTGGGCTGGGGAAGTTCCAGGCACCTGGCGACTGGGCAGCCGCTGCCCCGCCTTCCTGAGTGACTGTGTCCCGCAGTGAGCTGTGGTCAGAGTAGGTGGCAGCGTGGGCAGGCCAGCGCACAAAAGCCAGGGCTGAAATGCAAGAGGGATCTGAATGGCAAAGAGGTCATTCTCATGCATTAGCCTGGCCAGGTCGGAAGCCAGCCATGCCGGTGACACCCACCCTGGCTGCGGAGAGAGTAAGTGATGGCTATATTTATGTATCCATCTAAATGCATGGATCAAAGCAGACACTTTAATCTATTCAACAACAGCCTGAGGATTAAAAAGTTGCAGGCAAATCACACTCTTAAATTGGTAATATATTTTTGCTTGTCACTTGACAAATCATTTTGGGGAGTAACTCTGGGCCCGGTGAGGGACCAGGAGACCTGGAACTGGCTCTCTCCTGGAGGGGGTCCTGGCCCCCACGTGTGGCAGGAATCCCTTCTGCTGCTCTAGTTCCTGTGAACCCAGTGGCTCGGGACTCCTGGAGGGGAGGGAGAGCTAATGGGGCATACCGGGCCCAAGGTCATCCCTCTAAACCTGTTCTAATCTCCCTAACCGCCTAGCAGGTGTCACTGTAACGATCCCCATTTTACAGACCACGAGCAGGGCAGAGGTGGCTTCGCTGGGTCACACCTTAATAAGTGGGTGAGTGGGATGCAGAGCCAAGTGCTCTGACCCCAAGTGCAGAGCCCTGGCCCCTCTGCTGTTATCTCAAGGCTCAACAGGGTTGAGCTTCGGGGGGAGACTGATGTTCTTCTGGGGCCTCAGAGGCAGCAAGACCCCTCTGTCACGTGCTGTGAAACTTGGCAGGTTCCTTTACTTTCCCCTTTCCTCGGGTGTAAAGTCGGGGAAGGATCAGATCCCCCTCTGGGGGTGCGGTCAGGTGATGAGACAGGCAGGGGATGCACGGAGCAGCCAGAGCGCGTGTTTGTTTTTGGATTTGTTTTTTTTTTAAAGATTTATTTATTTATTTATACAAGCACTGGGTACAGTCAGAAGCGCGGGAGGGTGAGAGAATTCACCAGGGTCAGAGGGGAGAACAGAACAGGCAGACCGACGAAATACACTGCTGAGGGGAGCAGCGGGCGGCAGGAGAGGTCTGCGCGCCATGTGGGACCCTCGCCTGGCGGCCGGGGATCGAACTGGCGCTGCAGAGGCTGCGGGCAGCTTCGCAACCCAGCGCTCAACCGCTGCGTCATGGGGAGGCCCCAGGGCGTGTGTTTGTGCTGAGCTCTGAGGGGTGTGACCAGACGGGTGTCTGAGGAAGGAATGGGCCATGGAGTCAGGAAGAGAGAAGGCTGCCCCCGCAAGCTGCACTGTGAAAAGAAAGCAGATTTGATTTGGTCCATGTGGCCCATCGGGGCAATTTGTCCTTAAGGAGAGTGCCGCATTTCAGCTGAGGAGAAGACAGAACTTTCTCATCACCAGAACTGGGAAAAGAGGAAAATGAGCCTGGGGCTTGGGAGGTGTGTGAGTTGCGGCAGGATGCGGGCTTGGTGAAGATGTTTTCCACGCAGATCAGACGGGACTTCTCCAAGCATCTAAGTATAAAATGCCATCAGCAGTGTGGTCAGCTAGTACCATTGTTTTCTGGCAACAGAGGATAAGAATAGTTGGGTAGTTTATGGAAACAAATCATCAAAAATCATCAAAAAAATATATTTTTTTAAGGTTGGTTTTTTGGGGTGTGTGCACCATGGTTAATTCTCCTGATTTATGTCTGGCTCAGATCCTTACTGACCTAAGCTATCTGGGTGGCACAGGAGCGGGCTGGGTGGCTTGGGGTTGGCAAGTGGCTGGGGTGGAAGGTGGCAAAGCTGGCTTTGGGTGAAGAGAATTCCTGCCTCACCCCATGTTGGCCACGGCGGTCAGTGGCAGAACAGCGGACTCGGGGTGCAGAGACTCAGGCTTCTGTCAGACTTTATCTCTTAATATCTGTGTTTCCGTCAGCAGTCGCCTAATCTCCCTGAGCCCACGTTTCTCCACTTGGAAAGCTGGGTACACAGACCTTCTCTTCTGTCCTTTCAGAGGAGGTGTGGGAGTCACGGGGATGCTGGCCTTGCCTTTGCTTGGCCTTGGGAGAAGGGCACGGTTGCTAAAAGGGAGGGGATGCCTGGGGCACCCCACAGTCTGGCTGATCCCACTCACTCGCCCAGGGGCCTCTTCCTGCCGAGTGTGTCCCCTTGGGCAGTGGTTGGTGGGGGGCACTGACTTCAGTATCCCAGTCTGGGGCCTGCACACGGCCACTGGCACATGGCCAGCTCGCGCCATCTGTGCAGAAATGGAGCACAGGTGTCGGGTTTGGGGTGCAGGTAATCGCTGACGGCTGAGCCAGCTCTCCCCACATATGGGGCCCAGAGCTCGATGAGTCCCAGGAGTGGCTGCAGCAGCCTTCCTGGCCCCTGGCCTACACCTCTCCTATCTGGCGCCCTCAGCTTGTTCCTCTTGTGGGCCTCAGAACAGCTAAGCCAGAGAGGTCAGGGCATTATTGGATTCGTTTTACCAGCGTGGAATTCGAGAAGTGGAGAGGTTAAATCTCTGGCCCATGGTCCCAGAGCCAGTCAATAGTAGGCCTGAACTAGCCCTCCAGGTCACCAACTCTTAATTCCATTTTCCTCATGTGACCCCACCAGCCATGCAGTTCAGCAAACATTTATGGAGGGCCTCTAAGGGTCAGGCCCGTGCCAGGTTCTGTTCATGGAGGGGGTGCAATTTTCACCCTCCTATTCAGCCCCAAGGTGCACAGCTGTACCCCGTGCCTGTACACACCACCCTCCTCCAGAGGGGTTCTCCTGAGCACAGATCTGATACTCACACACCTGATGATCAGTGGGGCCAGACACCTTGGCTTGCCTGGTGAGGTCTTTCGGGATCTGGCCTCAGTCTACCTTTGTGGCTTCATTCTTCCTGGACCTCCCTATGCCTGGGTCTAGCTACACAGGTCAACTTCCCACACCTCGGCAGCTGCACGGACTTCAGTGCCCTTTCCATCTGGGAACTTGGCTTGTCTACACCTACTTGTGTGTTCAGGCCAGCTCAAATGTGACTTCCTCCCTGCTGCTTCCTTTTATACTCTACCCCTTCCTGACTCTTCCCCCTCAACCATTATTGTTGACCCCATGCTTAATGCTCTTTGCCTTGGTGTTTGTGATAATAGGAGGCTACTTGGTATGTGGTTTTCACTGTGACTCCCCCTTTGCCTTGTAGGCCCCTCAAGACCTGGGTCTGGGTCTTATTAACCTGTAACTTGCCTCTTCTCCCCAGGCTGGTGCCTGGCACCTAGCAGGCACTCGGGCCTGGTGAGTATGAAGCTGAGTACCCTGCAATGCTAATATTGCTGCTGCTGAATTGGAAAGGTGCTTTAAAATCCTATGAAATCAGGAGATTCATTCTAACAAGCCCTAATTTTTAAGTTTTAGATGATTTTCATCATCAGTCTAAAATCGTGAGACTAGCAATAGCATGGCATTTATTGTCCTTTTAGTGTCTATAAGTAATAGTGCTATTACAATAGGCATGTATACACATTTACATGTTTTTCAATGTCTGCATATGAGTGAAATGATTATTAGGACAATATTGAAGGAATGTTACAAACCCTCAAATGTGCATCAAGACATTCTGAACAAGATGGTTCCCCCCCACACACACACACACTGTGATCTCAGCTCTTAAGGCCTAATGGATGGAGTCTGAGGGTGTCTGCTGTCCTTGCCAGATCCAGAGCTAACTCTTGGCCTAGCAAGTTACTCTGCACTCCATGGATTTGCCTTCCTTCCTCGGAGTGGGGCCAGTGGGCCTCTTTTTCTTGCCTCTGGGGGGCAGTGGGCAGTGAGCCTCGCTTGGCCCAGGTGGGCCAGTCTCGTTATGGAGTGGGGACCCACACAGGGGTCTTACAGGAGTATGTTTCTCTGTGAGTCTGCCAGCACAGTATGATTTCTAGTCTCAAGGGGAGTAGGATGGTTAGATTTCTGTCCTTTGGGTGTTTATGGAAGACACGAAAAGAACTACTCTGAGTAAATTAGCAGGGAAGGTGAAAGGCCTGCTTCTTGGGGGGCGCTGTATGAGGCAGCCAGCCAGGAGGGCTGTCTCTGGGGTTCTGGTGTTGCTGCAGCCTCTCTGAGTGGGACCACAGCCTCACTTCAGACAGTGGGGCCCCCTTAGCTCCCAAATTTTAACTCTTGGAGGTTCCGATTATGTCTGTGTATCCATAACACAGATATAACACAGGGTGTGTCCTGTGGGCATGAACTTCTCCCTCTAGGCACACTGTGGGTACTGTGTGTGCAGTATCCAAACAAGTGGGTGTGTGTATAGAAATGTACTTTGGGGTGAATGTAGATCTTTCTGGGTGTGCATCTTCTATATTGTGTGGGGATGTGCATTTATATTACGGGGTTTATATTTTTATAAATAGTCTCAGGAGTAAACTGAGGCTGTATTTGGTACGAACAAGTGTTTGCATTGGTGGGTGTGGGTCTCTCTGCCTTTGTAATGGAGCATGGATGTATATTTCTCCAATGTGCCTCTGCCTGGGTGGATGAGTGTTGGGCACAGCTGTATGCACCCACAAATGTGCAAGCTCTGCAGACAGGTCCCTGCAGACAGGTCCCTGCAGACTTTGTATACCCATCTCTGGTGGCTCCTCCTGGCTTGGTTGCTGTCTCTAGTCCCTGGTGGTTCAGCCTTGCTGGTCTGCAGAGAGATCAACACCCTTCAAACCAGCTGCCTCGTTGGCTGTGGCTCACTCGCTTGGCCTCCCGATGCTTGCAGTTGCCATGGAAACCAAAGTAGGTCTGTTTCTGTCTGCCACCAGGTCCCTGGGCTAGGGCAGCTGTGGGTCAAAGCCACTGTGGTGAGGGCTGGCCAAGGGGAAGAAAAGAGGGGTCTAGGGGACCCTCCGAGCCTGCCTCTCCTCACACACACCTGGGGCTTCTTTTCTGCCTCCAAACATGAGGGCAGGTCCCCGCTGTCAGACAACTGGGATCAAAACAGCCCCGTTAGACAAGGGCCTGAGCAGTTGACTTTTGCACACACATACAACATCCTTTCCTGGAAAAAAAAAATCAAGACATATGCTAATTTCACATTACTGTGCATGTCATTTGTACACCATTAATTCAGTGCCTAAAATAAAGTGGCTTTTAGGAGCGAGCTGGCGCTATCTGATGGGAGAACTACGAACATGATTTTGTGGCCTGGTTTATAATAGGCATCTGCTCAGAGTTCACCGCATTGGGAAAACTTGAACATAACAGTGTTAAGCATTGAAGAGATCACAGATCCTGTTTGGTTTTGAAAAACTGAGTAGCAAGCACAAACCTCACTGTGTAAGCAAAGGGCAGGGCATTGTTAGGGAGGCACATGAAATGAAGTGGTACAACCACTTTAAAGCAAAGTAAGGGGTGATTAATAGGAAAGATAGGCTAGTGGTTAATTCTGGAGGTTAATGGGGGAGGGTGATGGTGGCTGGGGAGTGGGAACTTCTGAGGCACCGATAACATGGCCTGTCTTAGCTTGGGGGTGGAGACACAGATGCATGGTTGGCTGTTACACACTCTTCTGTACGTGTGTGATGCCTTTGGCAATAACAAAGTCACCCATCCTGAGCTGGAGGCTCCTGGCTTGATTTGGGTGGTAAGAGGTGGAAAGGGGTCAGGGAGCAGAGAAAGGTGGGATCGCACGTTATGGGTTCTGCAGCGGCCTCCAGCACTCATGGGCCAATGAGCCTTGGGGAAACCACTTAGCTTTCCCTGGCTGCAGTTTCTTCATCTGTTACCTGATGAGTACATTGGACTTATTCCGTTAAAAACTAGTTTTGAGCTTTCCTTGTGCTGGCCATTGTGTGAGGGGGAAAAGCCAGGGACATAGGCCCATGCTGCATGGTAGTCCCCACTGAACAGCCTAGAAGGGGCACGGACGGGGGAGGCAGCTCCAGGGAGGTCAGAGTTGGGACAGAGACTTCCAGCGATGACTTGAGTTTTGAATTCGGCCAGACTTCAACTGCCTGAGACAGCGATGGAGGAAGTGATGTTGCTGTCAAGGGGTGAGAGGTCACAGGGGGACGAGCACAAACCCTACTGTGGCCAGACCATGCACTTGAAGCATGGAGTTGGCTTCATTGTTGGGAGGTTCCTTTCAATGTTAAAATGAGGAACTTTCCAGATCTGGGCTGGGAGGAAGATGCTGGCTCAGTGGGGGTCAGGGATGGGGTGAGAGAAAAGGAGAGGTTGAGGGAAGGTATCAGGGTGCTGCTGCCAGTCCCTCTATTCAAGGTACACGTGACCACATGCACCCTGATGCTCAGACCCTTGGACCCTCCAGACAATTGGGGTGCCCCATCCCTGGACCTTGACATTGATCTGGCTATGATAAAGGACCCCCTCCTTCAGAAAAGCGGCCCCGGGTGCATGGAGGCCCACCACCCAAGCGCATACCTGTCCCCTAGATGAGTCACATGCCAGGCAGCTGCTGGGATGTGTATGAGTAGAAGCAACACTCTGGAAATTTCCTTGGGGCTAGGACAACTCTGGCCAGGGAGGGCCTGGAAGGATGGAATTTCTCAGATTGATGCTGATGGGAAATTTAGACCAGGAACGTAGCCAGCCATGATCACTTCCCTCCTGCGCCAGCTCTTTCATCCTGCTGGGAGCCTGAACCTCATAGTTTATGTGGCTTTGCTTTGGCGACACCTATTTTGTTCGGTTCTTGATTGTCACCAGCCCTTCCCCCAGCCAGTGACCCTGAGCCTCTCCCCTAAACCTTCCTTGCCTAGAAGAGAGCAGTAGCAGCAGGACCACAGAGAACCACACACAGCCTCTTGGCAATAGCTCCTCTCTCAAGGGTCAAGAATTCACCAAGGCCAGGAGAATTGGCCCTCATGGTGACCTGGCCTGGTGTGGTGTTCTGGTGACTTCTGGGCTCCCGTCTGCAAGGATGCTTTACCGGGTGGCTGAGGTGGTGCTCCCCAGTTGTGGTATACTCAGAGCAATTCAAGCAAAGCCCTGACCTGGGGTAGGGGTGGAGGTGTGCTGTATTAGTCAAGGTTCCCCAGAAGAACAGGAGATAGCTATAGATATGTAGGAATTGAGAAGTCACGTGATCTGCAAGCTGGGGAACCAGGAAAGCAGGTGTGGTATTCAGTCCAAGTCAGAAGCCAGAGAACCAGAGGAGTCCATGTCTCGGGGCAGGAAAAGTGAAATTCCCAGCTCAAGCAGAGAACAAACTTGCCCTTCCTTTGCCTTTTGGTTCGAGTCACACCCTCACAGATCAGAGGCTACCCACGTACATTGGCGAGGGTGATCTCTACCCAGTCCCTTTTCAAACACTAATCTCTTCCAGAAACACCCTCACAGATACACTCCTTTAGCCCAGTCAGTTGACACATTAAATTAACCATCACACATGCTCAGTCTCCTTCCCTTCCCGGCTGGCAGCCTAGTTGCTAGAACTCACTTTATGCATCCTCACCTCTGGGCCTTTACTCCATTATCATCCCCTCTCTCACCTCGCCAAGTGCTACCTGCAGAAGCGCTGAGATCGAATGAACACAGGTTCTGGGGTCACTGGGCCCACGTGTCTCTCTCAGCTCTTCCCTTTTCTATTTGCATCTGGGTGAGTCACGGAAGCCTTGGCCTCTGTTTGCTCCTAGGTGTGAGGAGTCTGGCAGGCTGATGTGCGGATTGTAGGATGTGGGTGGTCTTCTGTTCAACAGATGGCTGGATTCAGCGACTTTGCTTCTTTTTTTGGAAAATGGCAGGGCGTGCAGACCTTATTTTAAATGTAGCTTCTGAAAAGTCCGCCTCCTCCATGAAGTCTCCCAGGTCACCACAGCCACCTCCTCCATCTTCTCCGGTCTTGTGTGTGTCTTCCTTTGGAGGCTAACTCCTGTGTACCGTGTGTGTGCGTGTGTGTGTGTGTGTGTGTGTGTGTGAGAGAGAGAGAGAGAGAGAGAGAGATAAGGGGGGCGGGCTGTGAGGTGCTCCATCTTCCCCCAAATCCTGGAGCACGCACAGTACTCCAGGACAGTGTTTGCTGAGTGGCGGATGGTGCATGAGCTTCCTGGGGGAATGAGAGCCTGAGGTCTGGCCTTGGCAGCTGGGACAGTATCCAGACTGGTTACAGAGTGGAGGGTTGGGGAGTGGTCTGCAGTCGTCTTTTTGACTCCCCCATCCCCATCTCTATTTGGGGGCTCCCACCTCCTCCTCCTTGACCTTGTTTCTTGTTGGCTCAGCCCTGTCCTGCTAATGAGCTGAGCCAGCCGCCTGGCACCCGCCTCTCTGATGTGCTGACTCAGTCCTGTGGCTCCCGCTTCCTCTGCCCTTGTTTGAAAATACCAAGTTAATTGCTCTCCAGCTTCAGGCTGCTCTGGCAGGGGGCATGCCCCCCCTTTCTTCTCCCCTTCCTCACGCCCTGGGAGGGGGCCAGGCCAGTGTTCTCCAGCTCTGGACCTCCCCTTTCTGAACAAGGTGGGTGGGGGTTGGAGAGAGGGGTGGGGGAGGCAGAGAAGGGAATGGGCTGTCACCCTGCACTAGGAGAAATGGGGGGGTCAGGCTGGCACTCCTGGAGCCTCGTCCCCTGCTCCCTGGCCTTGGGATCCAGGAGATGCCAGTCACACCAGTATGGCCCGGGGTGGGGGGCTGTGAGCACCGGTGGGTGACCTCTCATATCTGTGCCTAGGGTTGAGGATCGGGAGAGGGTGCTGGAGCTGTCAGGGAGTCTTAGGGCTCAAGCAGGTAGGGAGGAAGGATGGGGAAAGGAGGAGAGAGGCAGGAGGAAAGAAGGCAGGGGGGTAGGGAGGACAGACGCCCTAGGATCCTCTCATTTAATCCCCCCATGGTCTGCAGACACTCTCTGTAGGGGTGAGTCACTCTATTTAACAACAGCTTGTTGCACCAGCTCTTACCATCTGGAAATGGTGCCAGGCCAGGGGCTGGGCAGAGTCCTGGAGACCCCTGAACTGTGCCAGAAGTTAACCCTTTAGGTGCTGTCTCACGGGAGGTAGGAGAGGGAAAAGTGGGGTGGCAGGAGCCATTCACCAACTGGAGGGGTGTCTTTCATATTCTAGCAGCCTGAACCCCCAGTGGCAGGGTCTGCGTCTCTTTTTCACTGATGTGTCCCGTGTGCCCAGCAGCAGCCTGGCGCATAGGAGGGCTCTGGTCTTTGTTGGATGAATGGTGTCGATGGAGGTGAATGTCAGCCTGGCGCCCCTAGGTGGGGCGATGGGACTCACCTGGGTGATGGTGGATCCAGAGCCCAGCCGTGTGACGTTGCTGGGGAAGGTGCCTCACCCCCGCCTGTGGACAGAGGATTCTGCGGGCAGGTCTGGAGGTTGCGGTCCCTAGGGCCCTTCCTTTGAAACCTTGAATTCTGGGGTTCTCCTGTGGAGACTGGCCCCTGGCCACACCCCAGCTGTCTGGGAGGGGCTCAGGATGCGGTGCTGAGACAGGCAGGCCCCCAGGGAGGTCCTGGGGAGTTGGGATGATGCACACTAGTTCAGTTTTTTTTTTTTATTACTATGACAAAATGAGAGGAAGAAGGAAGAGACAGGATTATAAAGGAAGCTGTAATCCCCTGGTGATCTTGGAGGCATAGACAGATGAAAGAATTTTCTTGAATGGGGGGGGCACAGCCTCCTGGGAGAAGCAGGTATTTCTGGGTGGGTATTTTGACCACAGCCTCTTTGAAATGGCCTGGGTGAGGGGTCGGTGCTCTTGCCTCTTTTCCTTCCCTCCCCAGGAAGCCCAGGAAGGCTGGAGGTGCCCGGGAGAGGGCAAGCGGCAGGGAGGGCATGGCGGGGGCGGTTGGGGGGAGGGACCTCCAGCAGCACCAGCTTGGACCCAAGGAGGACTGGCCTCTGGGCTTTGTCTTACCTGAAGAGCAGCTTCAGTGGATCGTCTCTTCAAGAGGGGAGACGCTCCTGCTCGTCTTCCGACTTCTTAAGCCAGAGGCTTTATACAGACTGTGCAGCGGGAAGGCAGGAAAGCGGAACAGAGACGGAGCCCAGACGTGGGCCTCCCCCATAATGAGACAGGGCAAGCTAGGGTTATTAGGCAGTTTTGCCTGAGCGTCTGCGAAGTTCCTGCTGCGGCTTCGTGAGACACCAACCCGTGGGGGTCTAGCGGCCGGGGCTCAGCGCTGCCCTGCAGCCTGGAATCCGTTCCTGGCGGGGAGACCAGGCCTGACAATTCCGGTATCAATAAGATGAACATCGGAAAATGCACCTGAGACTAGTATTAGGAATCTGGGGGACCCTGGTGGCTGGGCCAGAGTCAGTGCTTTCTGGGGTCCTGGAAGGGGTCTAGCCTGAATAGGGAGCCCCCTGGCCCCCCAGCTGATTTGGGGTATCAGTGTTCCTTCTTCTCTTCCTTTCTCGGGTCTCCAGCCAGCCCGCTGGCTTGATGAATTAGCCCCATAGATATTCCGTCGGGAAAGCAAACACATATCATATATATCTTTGACAAGTTATTATTCTCCCTTATCAGGATTCGGGTGCATCCTGCGCCCGCCATTACTCACACTGCACGCCCGCCCTGCCTGGACCCAGCCCGCCGCGCGGCAGAACCCGGCCAGGCCTGCGCGTGGTGCGTGCCTGTCAGTCTGTGAGTGTGTGTATGTGAGTACATGTGTGAGTATGTGAGTGTGAGCTATGAGTGTATATGTGTGTGAGTATGAATGTGAGTGTGAGTGAGTGTGAGTGTATGTGAGTGTCAGGATGTGTATGAGTGTGTGTATGTGAGTCTGAGTATGTGAGTGTGTGTGTGGGTGTGTGAGGGTGTGGGCACCTCCCACCCACCCTCCAGGCTGGACCCCGAGTGGAAGTGTTCCTGGCTCCCTTGGCCCGGTGACCTGCTGGACATTGTTCCCAGGCACATGTTGCCGCCCAAGACGAACCTGGTGGTGTTCTGGGCCTTTGGTTCCCTCACTGGAATGAAGAGTAAGAGTTTTATCCCAAGGAATGTTCTGGTTTGGGCTTCACCCATGTCTGCTTTGCAGGACTAGGGTGGGTGCCCCCGCTCTCCTTGCTGCTGTGCCCTCCGCTGGCCTGGGCAGGACTAACTGCTCTGCCGCCTCCCATCAACCCATGGCTTGTTGGAGCCTCCCCCTGGGCCCCTGAGGTGGCCGAGGCCCAGTGGCTGGCAGGCCTGGCGAGGTGGCGGCCCTGATGAATGACATGTAAGTGAATATTAGTGCTCTCAGCCTGGCTGTTGGGCTGTGATTTGTCATCTTTCACCCAGCACATTCCCATTTCCCCAGAGGCAGGCTCCATATTAACAAGTCCTCTACTTAGGAATATAAATGGGGCATTTGGAATTGTTCCTGACAGCCTGAAGGCTGCTAATGCTCTCAGGTCCTGGGGTGGGGGTGGGGGATGGGGGATGCCTAGGCTGCAGAGTTCCATGCTACCCACCCATCAGAGCTGATGGGCACTGAGGGAACTGCCCCCCTTCTTGGAGACCATCTCGGTCAGTCAGTGGCTGCAGTCACCTGAGAGCCAGCCCACTCCTGCAGGAGTTGCACCTGCATCCCAGGGTCAGTACCTTCCAGTCCTGGGAACCCTCCTCCCCTCCCCTGCCTGGCCCCTCTGGTCACATCTATCTTGCAGGGGGTGGGGAAGAGGAGAGGAGGCTCTGGTCTCCCTCAGGGGGTGCCTAGTGGACGGTGGACTTGGTGTAGCCAATTGAGCAGGCCTGGATGGATTCACTCCAGCCCTCAGGGGCTCCCTGTCTATGGGAGGGGGCGGAGGAGGGATTCCTGGGGGAGGGGAAAGCCAGATGGTCCTGAGAAGTATTTTGGGCCCACAGAGAGGTGCCTTGAGGTGATCACTACAGAGATGGGGTAGGGAGAGGGGTCAGCTAAGGGCAGTGGTAGAGGGAGAGCACAGGGAAAGCTTCCAGAAGGGAGTGCTTGGCCAGGCAGGCTTTCTCTGAGAGTTGAGTTTACCTGGGGAGACCACTGGAGAGAGGGACAGGCCGTGTTTGGAGGGTGCTGTGGGCAGTCACTCAGGGTTCTGTTCTTTGCCTCGGAGTCCTGGAGCCTTCCTCTGTATCAGCTAGGGAGGAACTGGAAGCATATGAGGCGGAAAGGGTGAGTGGCCTTTGGGGGCTGCAGCGTTCAGGTCTCCCAGGTTCAGTGTCTAGGTAGAGGTTCAAGGGCTCAGTGTGCCCTTCAGGGGCAGCTCCCCACTTTGCCTGGGGCTCCGGGTTCTGCACCAGCCGGGATGGGTGTGGATGTGCTGGCTGCAGTTAGCCCCATGACCACTAGAGGGCATTGCTGGCCCGCATTTCTCTCCCTGAGAGTTGAAGGCCCAGGGTGGGACTGAAGACGGACCTCAGGGGTGACAGTGCGGGGTCTCGGCTTGGCTGCCTGGAACTGGGAAGGGGTGCCCCTTCTGCCTCTCAGGGTTGGAGCCTCCTCAGCTTGAGCTGTTCTACCCAAGTTAGGAAAGAAAAACCCCTGGAAATTTGAAGCCATGGGAAAAGGCATTTTGTTTAAGCATGTAATATTTCTAATGCTTATTGTAGTGCCATTTATAAGAAAAGTCTTTATGAAAGTCGACTTTGTAGAAGACCACGGAACTGGGGGTCAATGTCATGGACTTTGGTGCCAGACTGTCTACTTGGAATTCCCAAACTGTCAGGTGACCTTGGGCAGGTTAAATAACATCTCTGAGCCTCAGTTGCCCTACGGTAAAATGGGGATTATAATGCCTTCCTTGTAGGGCGCCTGCAGGAAGCCGGTTGCTCAGCACATGCCTCCCATATAGTAAGTGCTCTAATGCAGTGACTCATTTCATTTGATTTAGATGGAACAGGAAAGGCCTGAATTGATGCAAAACACCTTTTCTTCTATTAATACTTTAAAGACCACCCCAACACACTGAATTAATAGCGAAAAGATTAGAAAAATTTCCTCCAATCCTGACATGTCCTAAGCTCTTATACAGAGGGAGTGAGCACCAGTCTGCACCCTCATTGTTTCAAATGACAACATTTTATCTCTTTTCTATGGCTTAGTAGTATTCCATCTGATATATATGCGTGTGTGTATATGTATATGTATGTATATCTATCTGTATCCACCTCCGTGTCTTCTTGTCTCCATTTCTTGGATGTAAATAATGCCCCAATGAGCATGGGGTAGACAGTGGTCAGGGAACACGTATCTTCTTGAGTTAGTGCTTTTGTATTCTGTGATGGGCTCGGTTATTAATGCTGTATAGGTATTTGGTACACCTTCTGCCTCTGTTTGCTCATTTGTTAAATGGGATGAGTGATTACATGGAATATAACAAAACAAAGCAAAGGAACAAGAAAAAATTAACCAAACCAAACCTCCCAGAGGGGGAGGAGAGATGTAGCAAAGCGGGGAGGGCCCAATGCATGATGGTGGAGTATATTGGGGCTCTGGGGTGAGCATGGTATGATAACATACATCTCTAGAGGTGTGTACCTATACCCCTAAGACAGTGTTAGAAAACAATGTTATCTTAACAAATAATATTAAAACAAAATAAAAGCCCAGCTTTTACCCACACAAAATTGCTGAGAGTAGCACCTAGTGGGCCTAGGGAGTCATCACATGTGAGGGTCAGACGCTGCAGTGAGTGTTTAAGCTCAAAAGAATGAGGTGCCCACAGCAGTTTTTTCTCACTTTTCTTTTGCAGAGAGGGGTTGATACAGAGGAAGGCTCCAGGACTCTGAGGCAATGACCGGAACCCTAAGTAACTGCCCACAGCACCCCCCAAACATGGCCTGTCCCTCTCTCCAGTGGTCTAGGTATCAATTGGCCAGGGCCACTGTGACAAAGCCCTGGAAATGCATTGCCTCATGGTTCTGGCTCTGGGGACTAGAAGCCCCAAGACAAGGTGTGGGCAGAACTGGTTCCTTCTGTGGGTCATGAGAGAAAGATCTGCTCCAGGCCCTTCTCTCCTTAGCTGGCTTCTCTTTCTGTCCCTTCACTCTGTCTTCCTGCTGTGCACATCTTTGTGTCCAGATGTCCCCATTATAGGGACACCAGTCGTGTTGGGTCAGGACCCACTCTGAAGACCTCGTTTTAACCTGATTACCTCTGCGAAGACCATGTCCCCAAATAAGCTCACCTACTGAGATCTCCAGAACTGGGACATCTACATAGCATTTTTGAGGGACACAGTTCACCCAAAACAGAGACCCAGAGTAACTGAGGGCTTGATTCAGAAAAAGGCAGCAAGGACAGTGAACTAAATCCACCGAGGAGGACAGAGTGGGAGGCAGAGGCCAAGCTCAGCCTCTGTTGCCCAGGGACTCTCCACACATCTCCCTACCTTGTGCCCCTTCTCTGGAGTCTGATTTGCCCTCGGTTATAGGGTTGTGAGTGTGGCATAGGGTGAAGGGGACAACGTGTGTGTGTGGCCCAGCTCGGGGGGCACCAGGCACCCTGCAGTCGAGGTGAGTTACACTCCCTGAGTATGACTCACACAGTTTGGGGGTGAGGGGCATAAAAGTGGGAGCAGGGGTCTGCATGGTGGTGCCTATCAGTTTCAGAGCAGGTGGATGCTGGAGGCTTGGCAAACTCCTCTTCTGCCTTGCTGTGGGTTGGGGAGAAAGGTGGGAGAACAGGACGACTGGGGTGGAAGGGCCTCATGTAATATTCAGGCCAGGCGGGGCCCAGAGCCTTGTTCCTGTAATTGACAAACGTGCAGGCTGTCTCCCTCCCTCCCTTGTCTGCGCCAGGGATGCACCAGGCAGAGGGTGGGGGTATGTGTGGGGTGCTCCTGCTGCCCGCCAGGTGTGCATCCATATTTATCAGGGGTGAGTTCCTGGGAAGCAGCCGGATGCTGAGGATGCTGGGCAATCTGCTTGCGCCAGCTGCTTCATTCCTGGCCAGCTACTGGAAGGAGATTCTGGAATGGCACCCCGAAAAGTGGCACCCTGATTGTAGTCTGCTGATTTCTGTGGTTTTAGTACTCAGACTGTGGCTGATATTAAGTTACCAACTTGAAGTCAACAAACTCACAGAACTGAAAATTTAATGCTTTGACCCAAAGTGTATAGAGTATAAAGAAGAAACGGAGGCTCAGAGTAACCCACACAGCAAGTTGCTTAGGGGCTCAGCTGGACTATGTTGCCAGACTGCGTTGGGCTGCGTCTGGTGTCACCCTTGATGATGGGTGCTCTTGTGACAGATGTGGCAGGGAGGAGAGGTGTGGACTAGGCATGCAGAGGGGTGCCCGTGGGAGTCGGGTGGCCCCACTTGTGCCAGTAATATCACAGAGCCCCTTGTAGATTTCCAAGTGCCTTCTTACCTGTTCTCTCTATATTTAGCTTCCACAGCTCCCCAGTGGGGGCATGTATTGTTATCAATGTATTAATATTAATCTAAAAGCTATTATAACTTTGGTTTTAAGCTCAAAACCTTGTTTTCTACATAATTTAAGAGTCTAATACATTTAAAGTAATTATTAATTTGTGTTTTGGGGCACACAATGTATAAAGCTGTAATTTTGTGACAATGACTGAAACTGGTGGGAATGAAACTGGAAAGAAATAGGATTTTGCATGTTTTTTAAGTTAAGTTGCTATAAATACAAATTAGGAGGTTAGGCTATTCAATGTAATCCCCATAGTAAACACAAAGAAAATAGCTGTAAAATGTATACAAAAGGAAACAAAAAAATAATTAAACATTTTGTTACTACTGATTCTACAGAAATAAAAGATTGTAAGATAGTATTATGAGTAATTGTGTGCAACAAGTTGGGTAATCTAGATGAAATGGAAAAGTCCTTAGAAACAAAAAACTTAACAAAACCATATCACAAAGAAATAGAAAATCTGAATACACTTATAATTGGTAAGGAGATTGACTCGATAATAAAAAATTCTGAAAAAGAAGAGTTCTAAATGTGGTTTTACTTTTGAATTCTACCAAATATTTAAAGAATAATTAATACCAGTGCTTCTTGAATTTTTTCATAAAATCAAAGAGGAGGGGACAATTCTTGAGTCCTTCTATGAGGTCAGTACCTTGATACCCAAACCAGAAAAAATACTCCAAGAAAAGAAAATGACAGATCATATCCCTTATGAACATTGATGCAAAAATCCTAGACAAAATACTAGCAAAAATCAGCTGCATGTTAAAAGATTATACCATGACTAAATGGATTTTACTCCTAGAGTTGAGAGATGATTCAAAATACAAAAACTGATCAAAGCAATACAGCATGTTAGTAGAATGAATCTCAATGAATGCAGAAAAAGAATTTGTCAAATTTAATACCCTTTTATGATAAAAACATGAAAAGTATAGGAATAGATGGAACTACCTGTACATAAAAAAATGTGAAAAACCTGCATAGAAAATGGTGAAAGACTGAAGGCTTTTTCTTCAAAGATCAGGAGTAAGGTAAGCATATACCCTCTCTCACCACCTCTATTCAACATAATATTGAAATTCTAGCCAGAGCAATTAGGTAGGAAAAGGAAATCAAGGGGATTTTGAAGAATATATGATCTTACATATAGAAAACCCTAAATATTTCACAAAAAAAAATGGTTAGAATAAAGGAATTCAGCAAAATAGCAAGCAACAAAATCAACATAAAAATCAGTTATATAATAATAACAATTGGACATTTCAGGGCAATTCAATATACAAATACACAGAAAAGAAAAAAAATACTTAAGTATTAACCAGTGGGTTTAAAGATTTGTACAATGAAAACTACAACACATTGCTAAAGAAATTGAAGAAAATATAGATAATGAAACACATCTCATGTTCATGAATTTCCAAGACTTAAAATTGTTAAAATATCAATGCTACCAAAATGATCTATAGGTTCAATGCAATCCTTATCAAAATTCTGATCATTTTTTTTTGCAGAAATAGAAAAATTCATCCTAAATTTTGCATGGCATCTCAATTAACTCAAGTAGTCAAAATAATTGTGCAAAAGAATGAAACTGGAGGACTCACACTTTGATTACATCAAAGCTACAATAATCAAAGCAGTGTGGTATTGGCACACAGGCAGACATGTAGACAAATAGAATAGAGGAGAGATCCTGGAAATAAACCTTTATATACATGGCCAAATGACCATGCAATGGGGAGAGGACAATGTTTTCAATAAATAATGTTGGGAAAACTGAGTATTCACACAAAAAGAATGAAGTTGCACACTGACCTAATAGCATATACAAAAATTAACTCAAAATGGATAGATAACCTAAATATATGTCCTAATGTTATAAAAATCTTAGAAGAAAATATTGGACAAAAGCTTCATGGCATTAGATTTGGCGATAATGTCTTAGAGATGACACTCATGGCTAACAAAAGAGAAGATAAACAATTGAATTTCATGAAAATTAAAAAATATTATGCATCAAAAGGTACTAACAATAGAGTAAAAAGGAAAGGCAACCTACAGAAAATATTTGTGGGAGAAAATATGTGTGAATAATTACTGATAGTCCTAGTTATTGGAATTAAGTAAAAAAGGAAATAAAGTACATCTAAATTGGATGGAAGGAATAAAATTGTCTTTGCTGAGAATATGAGATAATGTAGAAAATCATAGACACCACCAAAAACTGTGAGAACTAATCAATGACTTCAGTAAAGTTCAGGGTAATAAATCAACATATGGAAATCAGTGTGTTTCTGTACTGTTTACACTAAAAACAAAATAATAGCCTAAAAGCAGAATATCTGAAAAAAAAAAAAGATAAAGAAAACAATACCATTTATAGTAGTATTAAAAACAATAGAATATCCATATCCTAGAAAGTGAAAGATCTATACATTGGAAACTTGAAGACTGATGAAAGATTTAAAGAAGACACATATAAATGGAATATACTCCATGTCCATGGACTGGAAGAATTAATATTGTTTAAAATGTCCATTGTACCCAAAGTCTTAGGCAATCCCTATCAAAATTATGACATTTTTCATAGAAATAGAAAAAATTTTAGCAGAACCTCAAAAAATCCTGAATAGCCAAAATAATCTTGAAAAAGAGAATAAAGCTGGAGGCATTACACGTCTTGATTTCAAACTATGCTCCAAAGCTATAGTATTTAAAACAGTCTGATAATGGCATAAAATATACACATAGACCAATGGGATCGAATCAAGAGGCCAGAAATAAACCCTCACATTTATGGTCATATTTAACAAGGGAGCCAAGGATACTTAATGGTGGACTCTTTAATAAATGGTACTGGGAAACTAGATAACCACATGCAGAAGAATGAGATTGGACCTCTCACAACGCTCACAAAAATCAACTCAAGATGGATCAGAGACTTAAATACAAGACCTGAAATCATAAAACTGCTAGATGAAAATATAGGGAAAAATTTCTTTGATGCTGTTCTTGACAACATAAAAAAAAAAGGAACACTAAAAGCACAAGAAACAAAAGCAGAAATTAGTAAGTGGGACACATCAAGTTAAAAGTTGTCTTTACAGGGCCTCCCTGGTGGCACAAGGGGTTAAGCACCACACTATGAAGCAATCGCAGCCTCTGCAGCATGAGTTCGATCCCTGGCCGGCCAGGGAGCAACACACATGGTGCAGCAGACCTCTCCTGTCTCACCCGCTGCTCCCCTCAGCAGTGTATTCCAGTTGGTCTGCCTGTTCTGTTCCCTACTCTGTCTCTGGTGAATCCTCTCACCCCCTGCATCTCTGGCTTATACCCGAGCTCTTGTATGCATAAAAAAAATTAATCTTTAAAAAAAAGTTGTCTTTACAGTAAATGAAACAGTCAAAAAATGGAAAGGCAACCTATAGAATAGGGGAGAATATTTGCAAATCATATATTTGATAGGGGGTCAATATCCAAAATATATATAGAACTGGTACAACTTAATAGCCATAACACAAACAATTTGATTATAATATGACCAGAGGAACTGAATAGACATTTTTCCAAAGAGGGCATACAAATGGCCCACAGGTACATGAAAAGGTGTTCAACATCACTAATCACCTGGGAATTGCAAATCAAAACCACAGTGAGTTAGAATTTTGCACCTGGGTATCCCTCCATTCTGAGGGACAAATCTCTTTCACAGTGATTGCCAGGGCAGTGGGTCTTAGCACAATGAAAATCCTCTCCCTCTTGAATAGCCACTCACTGCTGGGGAATGATGAGACATTTATTACCTTTCCTGCTTCTTTCTTCCCTGGAAGTGGATTGGGCCAGTACGATCTCACAATAGCTCTGTACTTTCACCATGTAATATCCATAACTGATCTATCATAAGAATTAGGGCTGTAAAAAAGTAGGAAGTACAATTTCATGTAGTGAGCGCTCTATTGTGGAGCTATTCAGTCAGTTTTTAATAATGGATGGATCTGTAGGATACCCTAGTGGTTCCTAAATTTGCCTGAGCGTCAGAATCACCTAGAATGTTTGTTTTTTGCTTTAATTTTTTTGAAGGCAATATATGCACATAGTTTACAAAGCAAATAATACCAAAAGGCTTATAATAAAAGAGTGAATTCCTGTCCCAGCCTTCTCTGCTCATCATCCTTTTAATTCTTTCTCCCTGTATGTATAAACATCTTCATTACTGTAATATATGATACAGGTATCTTTTGATTCATCACATCTAGCTAGCTATTCACCTCTGTTTATGATAGATAAGAATTTTGTTGTCTTAACACCCCCCCCAACATAGCTATACTATAATTTAAAATATACTGACATTTATTATTTACATGATTATACCTATGCCTATAATCATAACTGAATATTATGAGTTACAACTGAATATTGTATTGTAGTGTACTTTATTCCCTTTCTTTTAATATATTCAGAAGTTAATAATTTTTAATTTGCGTAGTTTTATGAGGACTCTATCTCCTAACAGCCTTTCAGTATGATTACCACAAGACCAGTCTCATCAGGCAATCTATCAGTTGCCTTAAGAAAAAATTGAGACATCCATTCCAGAGACTTCCATTTTCCTTCTTGCTGGCCTGATCATGCTCAAGACTTGCTGCCCCCCTCTTATCCAGGGTCTTTCTGTTGCTGCTGTTCTTGTGTTTCCTTCGCTTCTCTCCTATATTAGATTTCTTGTTTTAAAATTTTCTGCCTTTATGTTGCTATTCTTCCTCGATTCGGTAAAGTACATCCTCCACTTAGTTTCCTGAGATTGATCGTGAAGATACAAAGGTATGGTGATAACAACCCCGTCCCTGGAGTCAGTGTTCCCGAGGGATTGGCTGTCTTCTATGTTTTGTGAACAGTTTGTCATTCTAGAATCTTTCACCTTCACCCAGGAAATTCCCTTTACTTCTATCCGTCCTTTCTTGTCTTACTCTCCTGTTTTGGTGAAGAATATCCTCTGTAGCCTCATGAAAAAGCATGGAAGAGAGAGAGATTTTGCAAAATTGAAAATTCTAATTATTCTACTTCATAGCAGATGATAGATTGGCTTGTTGTACAATTTTTGGTGATGTTTAATGTCATTCACCAATATATGTCATTCCTCATTTTCTGGGCATATTATAGGACTGTATGCCCTCATCTTCTTGAAATTAGGCTTTGTGATATGGTTTGCTTTAGACAAAGTGTGAGTAGAAGTAGAAGGTATTGCCTAGTGAGAAGATGTTGAGAGAGTGTGCATAGTCAGCCATCAGTTAATTATGGGGAAGTATGCTGAGGAATGCAACGTAAGGCACGGCTGTGGTTGTGCAAATGTCCTAGGGTGTACTTACATCAACCCAGGTGGCAGGTCCCTCTCCGACACACACCTAGGCTGTGTATGGGAACCACTGTTCTGTGTGCAGACTGTCTTTGATGAGTGTCACCGTGCAGTGGATGACTGTAACTCCTGTGTTTCCTCCTTGCTGCCGTGACTGACATTCAGGAGCTGCTGGAAGCTCTGCTCTCTCAGCTTGGGTCCTTGAGTGAGAATGACTTGGGATATATCTCTTCCTGCCACACAACTGAGCAAGAAATAAGCTTTCATTGTCTTAAGCAATTTAGATTTAGGGTGTTGTTTGTTCTCACATCATAAGCTATCTCATGCCGACTGAGATCAAGATGGATTCCTAATGCAACAAAAAGCCTAAAATAGGTGACCTGGGCTAGGGGCTGTGTGGTAAACTGCAAGCAGGTTTTACTGGCTGTGGTAAAGATAGCGGCTTATATTAGGCAGTTGGAGATAATACTTCATAAAATTCTCTGGGAATCAGATCACATTCTTTTTTTTTTTAAAGATTTATTTATTTATGCACACAAGAGCTGAAGCACAGGCCAGAGATCCGGGGGGTGAGAGGATTCACCAGAGACAGAGCGGGGAACAGAACAGGAAGACTGAGTGAAATACACTGCTGAGGGGAGCAGCGGGCAAGACAGGAGAGGTCTGCTACACCATGTAGGTAGCTCCCTGGCTGGCTGGGGATCGAACT
The DNA here is from genome assembly GCF_014898055.3 of Talpa occidentalis. Lineage (NCBI taxonomy): Eukaryota > Metazoa > Chordata > Mammalia > Eulipotyphla > Talpidae > Talpa > Talpa occidentalis. The sequence continues at coordinate 15,078,686 of NW_023601212.1, read as the reverse complement.
TGTGCTGCAGAGGCTGCAGATTGCTTCCTAGTGCAGTGCTTAACCCCTTGCGCCACCAGGGAGGTCCCTCAGATCACATTCTTAAGGAAATTTTAACTACAGGGGAAGATACGGTATAGCCGTATGCTATGCTACCTAATGTGTTTGGTTATTATTGAATGTGCTTGGCAAAACCGTACGAGTGTTCTCAGAAAAGAACTGGCCAATAGTCAAGCAGAAATGAAACTGAATAGAGAATTTCCAAAACCACAGGAACTTGAACTATTAGGAAAAACCGCTTAATTTTGGACTCGAAATAGTAAGAGAGAAAACTGTGATAAGTTGTGAATGACAAAGGACACCTAAAATTCATTCTGTGGCAAGGGACAACATAGGGCATGACCTTCACTCCCACTGTTAAAAGTGGAATAGGTTAAGATGTTTCAGGTAAAGGGCCTGCAAGAGTGTTTTATTGATGCTTTCTCACCCAGATGTTCCTTGAGGAACCCTTCCGTTGCTAGTGATCCACGGGTCTCCAGTTGGAACCCCGAACCAAGGGTGAGACAAGCCAGTGTGTCTGGAAAGTGCACTCTGTCCTCCGTGCTTCGGGGCCGGGCGGGGGCGGGGTCCTGAGCCACGGAGTGGGGATTGCCAAGATCACATTATCACGTTCTGAAAGACCATTTTGGTGGTGGTGTGCAGAACAGACTGTGAGAAGGCCCAATATCCAGAGCTGTGCCCACTTGCCTGGGCTCAAAGGCTGGGCACAAGCTGGTCTGCCCACTCTGGCCCGGAGGGCGACTCAGCCTGGCTTGCCTTTGAGAACAAGGGCTTGCTGGGTGAGGGGCATCGCTGGAGTTTCCCTTCCACTTCTTATGAGCCTCCTCATTCTCAGGCAAATGCACCAATACACCCCAGCTGGTCTTCTGCCTCTTCCCCGAATATCTACGCCAGCCTTGACCTTTGCTGCCCTGCCCTGGGGCTACCCTCTGTTCCCCCTGATCTAGCCCTGGCTAGGACTAGACACCAGAGCCCACTCTGCACTTGATAGAATGGTGGGCATGAGCGGGAAAGTGAACTGAAAGTGAACTTTTGTCCATGTGTGTGGACATGGCATTGCCTCTTGCAGGGAGGGGTGGAAGGAGCAGGGGGTGCCTGCCTCTCTGCACATGGGGTATGTGCCTGTACTTGGGGCGCATTGTGTGTGTGTAGGTTGGGGGTGATGCTTTGCTCCCTGGCTGGGTGCAGGCTCTCAAGCCCTGGGCCAGGAGGCTGAGGGTCTGACTTCTGAGCTCAGGCTGCTGCCCCGGGAGTGGGTGGCGCTCCATCACTGGGAGATGCCCAGGAGGACACCTGCTGTTCCCTTCTCGCCCTCTCCTTATGGGCAGAGGAGGGGACTGTGTCGGCTGCCCCTCCTGCCCCCTGGGTCTCCTCGTCAGAGTGTGGGGCTTGTTGCTGCCGAGATGGGTCTTGCTGGCTGTGAGCTGCTAAGGTTCTGGCAAAGTCAGCTTCAGCAGAGAAGCAGGGAGGAGTGGCTTGATGCTCGGAGGGTTGGGGGACCCCATAGGGGGCAGCCAGGACTTGGGTTGGTGCCTGTAGCGGAGTGGGTGGTGAGGGTGGAGACCCTGCACTCGAGCACACATGACACATTTGCCAGGGGTGGCCAGAAATGTCTTTAGGCACGGTCCTGAATCACAGTGGGGCAGAAATGCAGCTCACTGCTGTAGAGCCAGCCCTGCTGGGTGGCGACTGCTCTGCAGTGTAGACATTTACAGCCATGAGGCTGGTGCGACCAGAGCAAACAGGTTCTGCTTGAGGTGTCTCTGCTGAGTCTGTCCCTGCTGTTTTCCAGCCCATCTTCTCCTCCCAGCTGCAGTGCAGGGAACACTGTAAAACTTGAACGGAAGCTGGTGTGACCTTGGAGGTGACCCAGTTTCTTCCAGTGTACGTAGATCAGGGAAGGCGATATGACGTGGTATTAATGACTGCAGAGCCACCGGAGTGAGCCTGGGGGACGGTGTGATGCTGAGTTTGGATGAATGTTGCCGCTGGACACAGCCCAGGGCTCCCGACTCCCCAGCCAGGGTTTCCAAAATTAGAAAATGAACAAAATACTGACTTTTAAAAAAGAGACAAAAGAGATAATGCTTACGTTCCCAGTGCTTAGACAACTGTTGCTAACACTTTAGTTTAAATCCTTGCAGCCTTCTCATGTGCTTGTACACGCATGCATTACATACCTAGAATAATATGTGTTCAATATATTACATATATATACTAGATATGTTATATAAAAAACTAAAAAGAAAACGAGTTCATGCTGTACATATTGCCTTGTAAACTGCCTTTTCCACTAAAACCACAAGATTATTTTCTATGTTATTAAATATTTTCATAATATTTTGTATGGCTGTAGCATCATTTACTTACGCAGTCTCTCATTGTTGAATAAAAAATTGTTCCCAGTTTTTGCTGTTAGAAACTGCTCTGCAGTAAATGTTTATCTCTGCACATTGATTTTTTTTTGGATGAAGTCCTGCTTGTGGAATTTTGATATCCTAAAATAAGAAAAATTCTAAATTCTAAAACTTTTTAAAAATTTTTTTTAAAGATTTATTTATTTACAGAAGCACTGGGTACAGTCAGAAGCGCAGGAGGGTGAGAGAATTCACCAGAGCCAGAGCGGGGAACAGAATAGGCAGACCAACGAAGTACACTGCTGAGGGGAGCAGCGGGTGGCAGGAGAGGTCTGCGCGCCATGTGGGACCCTCGCCTGGCAACCGGGGATTGAACCGGCCCTGCAGAGGCTGCGGGCAGCTTCGCAGCCCAGTGCTCAACTGCTTAGGACCGGGGAGGCCCCTAAATTCTAAAACTTTTGATGTGCACGCTGGTGTCCAGAAAGCCTGTCCCAATTACACTTCTATCAGTGGTGAAGGAAGGCCCATTTATTCACGCCTGCCAGGGCTGGGCGGTGTCATACCCAGGCTCCTTTCACTGGGGTGCTGAGCTGTGGGGAGGAAGGCAAGCCTTGTCCTGAGCCCCTGTTCTGTTCCTCCCTGGGTGTGGGGCTTTGGCGAGGTGGGATTTGTTCAGGTGGAAGTGTTGGCAGTGGAAGTGAATGGCTGAGAGGTGGGCAGAGGGCCTGGAGCTCTCTCTTGGGCATCTGCCTGCCTTGTTGGCACTTTAACTGTGGGGCCCAGTGGTGTGGGCACATAAGCCTTGTTGTGGGGAGATGTGTTTGGCCAACAGAGTTCAGAGAGGGGTCTGGAGACAAGGTGGCTGAGGGTGGAGTGAAGGTGGACGGTGCCAGTCCTCGGCTCCAGGAACTGTAACAAAATCAAATATTTGGGAGCTGGGATTGCTTAGCTTTCTCCTTGGAATCAGCAGACTCTCGGAGGCTGGGATTAATTTGAAGAAATTTACTAGCAGAGTTTGTGGCAGATAAAACAGTTTGCTTATTTCACACTTGTATGGCCACCTGCTAGGAACTGTTTGTTCAGTTTCGGATTCTTTAATTAAAATCAACATAAAACAGATTGAAAACATCCCAAGAAGGGGATGCTTGATTTGCTGGAGGATATTGCAGAAAGATGGAGCAAAGTGGTTCAAAAAGTGCTTCGTCACCAAGCAAGCAGGCGGGTAGGGACGTGCAGGCTGGCGTGTGTTGAGTGCGCGTGCGCCAGCGCAAGTGGCTGTCAGGAGGTGCAGAGAAGTCTTCTTTCCTCTTGGTGCATTTGCATGAGGGTGTGGGATGGGGCGGAGATGTGGGAAGTCTTTGATTCCATTGCTTGCAAAAGACCAATTCCGTATTCTCCCCCTAACAAGTTTGGTCATTGACCTCCTGTGTCAGAAATGTGAAGGGCTTGTCATCCCTGATCCCAGAAACTCAGAATCCAGTAAGGGGGATAGGAAAGTGAAAGAGAAATTGTAACCCAGTGTGTGCCAAGTGCTGGATGCTAGGGGACCCCAGATCAGGAGCACCCAGCCCTGACCGTGAGGGGGCTGAGGTCACTCTTCTACCAGAAATGACAGCTCCCTCAGCTGAGGTTTGAAGAATGGCTAGACATGATTAAAAGTTAAGATGATGCATCAAGTAGATATTACTACACTCTGCTGTGAACAAACATCTATGAGATCGCAGTGGCATATAACAATTACCGTTTATTTATAAATGATCCTGACTTAATGATAGTTTGAATTATGATTTTTTTTGACTTTATGATGGTGCAAAAGAGATACACATTCAGTAGAAACCATAATTTGAATGTTGAATAAGGACATTCTGTTTTTCAGTTTCAGTATAGTATTCAATTAATTATAATGGAGTGATTCAATACTTTATTACAAAATGACTGATGTTTGATGATTTTGCTCAGTTGTAGACAAATGTAAGTATTCTGAGCGTGTTTAAGATAGGCTAGGCTAAGCCATGCTGTTCAGCAGGTTGGGTATATTAAATACATTTTCACCTTGTGATATTTTCAACTTGCAATGAGTTTATTGCGACATAACCCCCTTGTAACTTCAGCAAAAGCTGTTCTTCATGCTCTGTGAGTGGCTGAGGCTCTCCTGACCCAGGATGGACTTCCCTGGGTGTCTTTCCTGACCTGGGCTGAGCTTCCTCATGCATCTATGCCTGTTGCCTGGAGGTTAACTGCACAGGCTGGGTTTGATGAGGCAGCTCTACCCCCTGAGTCTCTTTTCCTCCCTCTGGAACCAGCAGGGGAGCCTGGCTATGATCTCCAGTGGTGAGAGAAAAAGCACAAGCAGGAAAGCCCAATCACACAGCACTTTTCCAATCTTTAGTCGTGTTAACGTTCCATTGGCCAAAACAAGTCACGAGCCTGACTTCAAGGTCAACGGCAGGGACCTTCCTCTAGAGTGTGTTAATCTGTGTTATTGTGTTAGAAGGGGACCTGCCACTAATGCAGTGGCTGTGTGATGGTGGTAGGAAGGTAGAGGGGAGGGGCCAGCATGCCTAGGATGGGGCGTGGCACATGGGCAACTGTGTGCTGGGAGCATTGTCTAGGTGAAAGTGGAGGCTCCGGGAAAGGCCTGCAGGCTGAGGTGAGAATTGGGTTATTACCTATCAGCAAAGACTCTGGATTTTTATCCCTCCCCAGGGTAGGGAGGAAGTGCTAGTGAATTTTATTTTTTTAATTTCTTTTTTTTAAATTTATTTTTATTACTATTATTTTAAATTTTATATGTTTACATCATTTTTCATTTTTGCACAATGTATGCATTTTCATCTTGTTTATAGTCCCCATACAATTCCCACTCCCCCTTGTTTTGATCCTACTCCCTCCACCCCCACACCGTGTGTCTCTGGTTTATAGTTGCAGCGGCACTATTTACAATAGCTAAGCTATGGAAACAACCCAAATGCCCAAAAATAGATGACTGGATCAAGAAGATGTGGTACATATACACCATGGAATATTACTCAGCCATCAAAAAAGATAAACACATGCCATTTGCAGCAACATGGATGGCGCTGGAAGGGATCATGCTCAGCGAAATAAGCCAGAAAGAAAAAGAAAAATACCGGATGGTCTCACTCATAGTAGGAATTTAGAAAACTTAAATAAGGGACCAGGAAAAAGACTAATTATAATAAAGTAAAAATCAAAATCAATTAGTGAATTTTAAACTGTCGAATACGTGGTCAGATTATCAGTGATCAGAGTGACTGCTCTGGCTTCAGAGCAGAGACCAGAATGGTAAGACAAAGGGGGAAGGTTAGGAGACCAGTTAGCAGCCTTGAGGTCCCCCTGGCTTCCCTGGGAGTTAATGTCATGACCAGGAGACTGGCTCATGAACTTTCTGTTTTCATAGTTTTCTGAATGCTTCCCAATGCTTAACTCTTGGCATGCCAGCATCTAGCAAAAAGCCCCCTGCCCCCAAGGCAAATGTTGGCTGAGCTGGGTAAGCCACTAAGATTTGTTGGTTCTGAGCCATCTTACCTACCTTGGCCTTGACTCAGTTCAATTGGCCCCTTGAACTTTACCATCATCTTTCTGAGGCCTCACCAGCTCTTGGGAAGGCAAAAGCTATTAATAGATGCCACTACCTTGGTCAAAGTTGCTCAGCTCCCCCTGAGATTTGTTGCCCCCAGTCCCTACCTTCCTTTGTGGGACCAGTGTCTCTGAGACTCTGAAGATGCAGCTGGGTGCAGGTGCTGCCTGATGGAGATTTTGGGCCCCAGTGCTCTGTGGAGAAGGCCATTTACAGACTCAGCCCAGTGCCCACTTCCAGATATGTGTGTTTTGACTCCTGATTTTCACAAACCACTGTACACTTTGCACCCACACCTACCTGCCTTGGTGTGGTGGGGGAAAGCACTGCACTCAGGGGCCAAAGACCTGGGTTTGGGCCCAGTTCAGCTCCCTGCAAGTTTTGCAACTTTGAGCAATTGCCTGGAGCTTTCTGGACCTTAGGTCCCTCTGTTCCTCCCAGCAGGCAAAGTCATTGAATGAACTCCTGGGTGTATAGATTCCTGGTAAACCTGCCCTCTCTCATTACCCTGCCTATCCTTGAATTGGCAGCTGGAAAGCTGGCTCCTCTTCCCTGAGGGCCCAGGCAGAAGTCCGTTAAATTCTCTGCCACTTTAAACTTGACTCCCACCAGAATATAGCCTCGTCTCCGACTCCCAGCGCCTGGCACAGAACTGGCAGGTCCTGGGTAGGACTGTCGTCACTTCTGTCTCTTCACGCCCCTGACTTCTCAGCTGGTGCCGAGGGGTCAGTTGTGCTGGTGGCCCCGTATGCAAACTCAGCTGCTCTAATGGAAAGCTGTGGATGGGGAGCGGGACATGTTAACTAGCAGACTCTTACTTCTCTAACCTGGACACTGCAATTCCAAGGTGCGGATTCAGTGTCTCTTCTCATAAGGGTACTAATCCCATCACGAAGGCCCCACCATCTGAATGAATCACCTCCCAAACGTCCCATCTCCAAAACCACCTCATTGGGAGGGCTGGGCTTCAACATACCAGAATGGGGTGGGGAGACATGATTCAGTTTGGATTTCTCCATCTCCCTCCCCAAGCAACAATGGCTTTGTAAAGCGGTGGTGTAGGGGAAGGTAAAAAGTATCAGGCTTTTCTGCCCTCCTGCCATCAGGATAGATGATGGATCCCTGTGGTCCCAAATGCATGCCTGATGGCGGGCACCTGGAGTAGGGTGCGGGCATAGGTAGATGGGATTCACCTGGGCTGAGAGACTGGGCTTATAAGGGCGGCATCACGGGTACGCCAGCAGAACCATGAATGGAGAAGCAGAACAAACGGAAGAACCATGAGAGAGAGCCCAGAGAGAGTGAAGACTTGCTGGGGGCTGGGAGGCCTGCCAGCATCCTGGTCCCCCAGCACCCCTGCCTGCCGTGTACCTGGTAAATCCCAATAAAAGCCTGCAAAAGCCACCAAGGGCTCCAGGACTCTCTCCTCCTTTACCCCGTCTGCTGGATCAGAAAACCTGCTCATTGGCTTTCCTGCCACTACAGGTGGACACCAGGAGCACAGTGACCTGGTCATGGTTCTTGGCTGAAGCCTGTGATGAAGCCTCCTGGCACTGCTGCTCACTAGTGGATGGCCTGGGAATGGACTGACTTCTGAGCTCAGATTCTGCATCTAGAAAGTGGGGATGATGTTACTACATGGCTCACTGTACTTCTTCCAGCAGCGCCTGCATGGAAGGCACTGTGTGTGCTGGGTTCTAGCCACCAAAACCACCAAAACCACCACCATTGTCACATCACGGTGCTGGAGTCAGGCCTTGTGAGCTTGTCACGGTCCAGGTGAAGTGGACTCTGAATTACCTCATTAACCCACACGCACTGCACAAGTGCTGGCTTCTTGTTTCCAGGTGTCTCCTGTTGTCAGGATTGTAAAGGGAGTGATGCATATATCTGGATGTTTGTTAATCATCGCCAGGGTTGGCTGGGCAGGTGGGGGAGACAGGAAGTTCTGATGGGCCCGCCTCAGTCATTTTAGGAGAAGTGTCTCTATGTGCAAATGAGAGAAAGCTGCTTGGGTTTCTGGAGTCAAATACAGCAGGTTTGAATTCCAATGGTGCCACCTTCTACTGTGAGATTTTGGGCAAGAGACTTAGCTGCTTCAAGCCTCAGTTTCCCTATCTGCAAAATGGGGTAAGATTCCGCTGCTTCAGAGATTCAACAAGGTAAGCAGCCTGCAATAAACTTCGAGCCAGCGTCCTGCATGCCATATTGATTGTAAAGTGGTGGGAAACCTGGCGTCTCAGAAGTCCTGAAAAATTGAAACCTTTCCTTAATTTTATTTTTATTGGATCATCATTTCCAGGGTAGCAAAGAGGGTTCTGGTCACCCAGAGGACAAGTTGAGGCTCGCGAATGTGAAGCCCCCTTCCCAGGGCCACACAGGGAGCAAATCACCAGGGGGTTCCTGAGCCCTGTGTGTCTGACACTGGGCCTGACCCCTCCAGCCTCAGAAGCCTTGCTGCTGTCTTTATACCTGGCCCTGCGCCGGGGCCAGTGGCTGACCCTGGGGTGTCTGATGGCTGGCCTTCACCCTCTCTGCTCTCCCCTGCCCCCCATCGTCCCATAACTGGCTACCCAGAGTCCAGTCTGGGCCCAGGGGCCCACTGTGGTGAATCAGCCTCCTTTGTGGTGTTGATTAGAGGCCTCCTCCTACAAACATCAAAGCTTCAATTAACATGGGCCGCTTGCAACCCTCTTGCAAAACTCTGATAAGAATAGAATTTTCTCTTGGAAAATGGATTTTTATTTAGTTGTGTGTACTGTTGGTTAAATGACCTACTCTATACACTGGCGCTGAGATTCCAGGGACAATTAGGGGGCTCGTCAGGAACTGGTTATCTGAAGGAAACAGGCGCTGGCCTGTTTAGCTGTCTAATATCCTGATGGGGTGGGGGGCAGAAGCAAGTTAAAAACAGGTTTCTCCCCTTCTCCAGACAGGGGGTGCTGAGGGCTGTGTGCTGAGTTGGGGCTTGGTAGGGGAAGTAGGGTAACCCTGCCTCATGTTCTCCTGAGGGTGTGGCTGGATTGGGGGTCCCCAGCCTTGTATCTGGACTGCTGTGCATGTGTGTGTAGCTGTGCTTCTCTGTGTGAGTTTCTGGGTGCTGTTCAGGACACAGCCTGGCCTCTTTTGGGGAGAACTCAGAGGAGGCTCACTGTCTGTGTAGGAAGGGGGCAGGGCCTCAGAAATACAGTAGGATTCAGGGCACCTGGGCTGGGGAGAATGAGAGGCTGATGTTGGTGGGCCCTAACAGTTTTGATGCATGCTTCTTCTATTAAACTTGGCCTTGTCCAACAAGAGGGTGGGATAACTTTTGGGAAATGCTGTCTACTCAACCTCATTGCTTCTGGGAAGGAAAAGAAATTCTCTTCTCCAGCCCAGGTGTGTATGCCTTTCCCGAGAGGCAGGGATAAGGGCCACTGAGCGTCATTGGATCTGTGCTCCCAACTAAGCCACCTTTGTACTCGAATCTTTTTGGTTCTGAAGATCCCTTGGAAAAGGGGAATGCGCTACTCCCTCCAACCTTCTTGAGCTTCCATTCACTGCTGGAACAATTCTTCCTATTGTCTGACCACATCCCTCTGGTTCCTTTCTTGGGTAAAGTAGACAAGTGTGATGGAGTGACTTAGGGTTAGGACAGTGGCCTGTTCAGAGCGGGAGTGTTTGGGGTAGAGTGAGGGGATGGTTGGGACAGCAGAGAACAGATTATGAAGAACAGCTCACCGGCCAGTGTCTCTTCCTCAGATGGGGAGGTCTGGTGTAGCGTGACTGTATTGATTCAATTATTCCCTACAATGTAATACTCTGCATTTGTGTGATAGCAACAAACAGAGTTGAAAGACATACAAAAATAAATGATCTGAAAGTTAATATGGCTGAATGGGCATCTATGAATTCAAGGAGAGAGGTTTTGTTTTACATTGTAAAATCAATAGCGTGCAGAACAATGTCCTAACTTCCCCTGGGGACCCCGGCGAACCCGCCCGTATCGATCGCCATGCAAATTAATTGAATTCATGAAATCCACATTGCTGGGTAATTGATGCTTCTTATAATTACCTCCGAGTTATGAGCTTTTAGGGGATTGCATTGATTCCTGGGCATCGGGGAGGGCAGGGCAGGGGGAGGGGAGAGATTTGGCTTCCTGGAACTGCTGGCAGCGACTGCCCATGTGGGCAGTGGGCAGGTGGGGGGTGGTCATGCAGCATTTGTCTGGTGGTGGGATAGTCACCCTGTAGAATTTGCTGGTTGTTGTGGGGTACCTGAGTGGCTGCACTTGGACATTGGAAGGACTGGTTGGCTGGAGGATGACTGTCCTGCCTTTTGGGGCTCCTGGGAAGCTGAGCCTATCTTTGGGGAATTGTACTAGCAAACACTCATTGAGCGTCTATTATGTACCCAGAATTGTTCCAAGTTCTTTGCACACATAGAATTCCTCAAGCAACTTATGGGTTATCTCCTGTTAATGTCCTTTAGAGTTTGGCCAAGTTTAACTTAGCAGAGAGGTTAAGTAAGTTGCCCAAGGTCACACAGTGGCAGAACTGGGATCCTTGAGCACCGGCTAATCCATTTAATGAGCTTAAGGATCAGACTCGTTAGGTCACCCGAGCAGTCTGTGTGCTGGTACCTCTGAGTATTTTCCAGAAGGAAGCCTGTAACTTGCACTAGATTACCACTGAACCAAACAGCTGACAGAATTGTTTCTGTTATTTGTGCCATAATGAGTGTTTGGATTCACCTTCTGCCACACACACAGTGTGCCCTTGGAGAAGTCACCTAACTTACCTGAACCTTGTCCACAACCGCAAAACCAAGATGGGAAGCTACTCCCCAGGGTTCTGGGCAACCTCTGGGTGACAGATCATTCATTCCTGTGGACCTTCCAGGAAGCTTGAGCTGAGGTGACTGCAGCAGCAATCATGTATGTTTTACAGACCAGGAAGCCTATACCCAGAGGGGCTGGGTCTCTAACAGAAGACCACAGAGTAGGTTAGTGGCGGGCTCTTGATGAGGTCAGATGGAGCATGCATGCCTCAAACCACTGTCTCTGTTTGCCTAGAGACCCTCCCATGTGGGAAACCCAGGGGGTGTCTGATCCTGGGATGTGCATTTGAAACTGCTTGGGAAAGTCAAGGCTTCTCCACAGGCCCAGCCCTTTCTCTTGCAGTGAGCAGACTTTGGAGCTGTGGCTGGAGCAGGCAAGGTGCTCTCTGGACCATAGGGTGGGCAGATGGCTTGGAGCCCAGAGTGAAAAGTACTTTCACAGATACTATTGCCACACTTCCCAGAGAGCACCTGGGTGATACCCACTTCTTTTCTGGGGCTTGGCCATTTGAGTTACAAACTTCTACCCCCACCCAACCCCCGGCTTTGTTTTAGAGCCGTTGGGGGCGAGGTTCAGAGACTCATCCCTGATTGGTGGAGTCTGTCCTGGGGGAGCTGACGTACCAGTAGTCACTGCCTGTGCTGGGGACCTGGCCTGGCTCCCTGTCCTTGCCAGGGCTGTCCGGCTGGCCAGGTGGCATGCAGCAGGGAGATTGGGGCTCAGAGTTCAAGGTGCTGACTGGGGCAGATTGGCAGCTTGGCCTTGCCTGTGGCTGTAGCTTCTGCCTGGTTTTCAGGACTTGATGTGGGGAGGAATGTGACAAGGAACCCTCAGGCATAGGAAGCGGTTCAGTTCTCCACCTTCAGAGGGTTTGGGCTAGGAGCATGCCAGCTCTCTACAAGACACAGAAGACTGCGTGTATAGCCTGCTCCGGGGCTTCTGCTGTCGCCGTACTTCTTTGCAAACCCCCATACAATCCCTTTCCTGCTCCAGACACTGCTAGGGTGTCCTTGCTGGCACCGGCCATGGACTTGGAGGAGCTGGCACATCCAGGCCCCCAGGTGGCCAGCTGGTGGGCAGAGCTCTCTGACTCCATCTTGGTGTACAGATCATGAGCTCCTGCCTGACCTTGAAGCTTATTGTCTGGAATCAAGAGTCTTGAAAAATGGGAGGATCTTATGGGATCATCTAATTTAATTTCCTCACCAAAATGAGGCTCGAAGAGGTCACGTGACTAGCTTGAGGTCTCACAGCCGGTGTGTATAGGGTGTCTCTAGTTCAAGGCTTCTGACTCTTAGGTTCAAGGCTCTTTCATGATATCAAAATAATCTCCCAGCATCTAGCCCGCCCACCCCCTCTCTTGGTGACTTCTGGTCATCTGGGTGGGGTAGTAGGGGCGTCCTGGGAGAGACTCTGCTCCCCTCTCCTCTCCTGCTGTCACCCAGAGATTCCTAAGATTTCAGAGAGATTGAGGATGTGGTAGAAGCTT